>NW_015387339.1:225500-252639 GCF_001527695.2 Protobothrops mucrosquamatus
TCTCTCTCTCTCTCTCTCTCTCTCTCTCTCTCTCTCTCTCTCTCTCTCTCTCTCTCTCTCTCTCTCTCTCTCTCTCTCTGTATGTGTGTCTCTGTGTAAAATTAAATCAAAATAACAGAACACATTCATTTTCCCTTCTGTTCCCCATCTTCTGATTTCCCTTAAGTGTTATTTCTTCAGAAAAGACTTTTGAGGCATTTCATTATATTAAAAATATTCTGTGGAATAATTCAATTTTAATAAGTGAAAAATTGCAAATAGGTACTGATATCTGATAAATCCTGGGAATATTACATGGTGGTTGTTCCGGGAAAATCTATAGGCAGGAGTGTAATCCACATACTAGTTTCATTGGAGATAACTCTTAAGAAATAAATTATGTATATATAAATATACACAGACATGCCCAAACTTCTAAGCATGAAAATTTTTTGATTCCAGAGTGGTAACATAAAGTAAGGAGGAGTTCTTATTATATGAAGATTTTCTTGATATTCTGAAGCTTGTGGAATATAACCTCTAGCCCAAAATGCAATGTACCAACTTTTGGATATAGATTTTTAAATGCACAATTTATTCTCTGTTTTTACTATTTTACATATTGTTCACTGTTAGAGCTGCAATAAAAGACTTAACCGGAAATAAATCCTATATACAGAATGTATATAATGTTATATAGGTATAGGATGATAATCTAAAAATATTGTTTTTCTTTTGTCTAAAATGACTAATTGCTTCTTGTAATTTAGTCTACAATTGCTTTGAGACCCTAGAATTTGGAAAACTGTTCTACCACTAGTATCTGGTTATCATTGACAATATGGAATGTAGAGAAAAAAACAAAAATGAGGAATGATAGAAATATTATATATATGGGAACTTCAGCAACCTGCAATGCATAAACACTGGAGTTAAAGAAGGCTTTCAGTCTTCATTCATGATTTTGATTACATAGAACATAAATGTTCAAAGTCTGTGAAAAACTCCCACTTCCATTCCTTTCAGTGTCAGGCCTTGTTTCCACAGCCCCAATTCCACATACAAAGCTCCCCTGTTTACATCTATGAATCTTGCCTTTACATCTCTTTACTAGGGATGTAAAAGCAATGTCAGATATATGTACAGATGTACATAAGTTATATGTTCTTTTTTGGGGGGGTTGATTGGTTTGCCTTTGGTTCTGATGACCTAGTTGACTACAATGTTTCTAGCATGCTAGGACTGAATTCAGCATTAGAAGCAAATACAAGATCCAGTGCTTTTTTTCTAAAAAAAAAAAAAAAAAGGTGCCGGAACTCACACACGTCATACAACCCGCCTTGCCTACCCTACAAGGTTCCATCCAAAAAAGGTGCCGGAACTCCATTCTGGGCATTCTATGAGAAAAAAAGCCCTGACAAGATCTATGAGCAAACATAACAATCAGGTCTTGCTTTAGTCAATAGAACAGGAAGGTGGAGTTCTCTCTGAAGACCTCTGAATTCTCAAAGTTTTTTTGTGGAAAATTAAGGTACCCTCAATAAAAGATAAGGGGCAAGGAGATAAATGGGGGAGTGATAGATTTGTTTCCCCTTGATATTTCCCCTACTGAAATGATTATAATTTCAAAGTGCTTATTCTCATGATGCTTCTATTTTTTGCTTCTATTTATAAATACGCTTCTATAGTAATGCTGATGTAAATCTACCCTGATTAGGGGGGAAAATATCATGGATGAGGCCAAACTATAGCCCAGGCTCTTCACCAGCTGAAAGCATTTTATATTATGGAAATATTTGCCCATCTGCTAAGAGAAAAAGATAACCAACCCATCCTCTAAGCTTCATGGCTTTCCACATTAACATTAGTGCCAATTTCTTTTAATTAGCCTTTTCATTCTTTATGCAGTCCCATGCATATAAAAATTAATTATCTGTAAATTCACATCTTCATAATTTCTAGCTTTCACTTCAGTTGTTCTTGGTGACATTTTCTTAAGAACACAGTTATCAGGAGATTGCACATGGAGAACAGACAATGGATCAAAAGGTTAAAAAAATAAAGAGAGAGAGTGAGTGAGTGAGACTTGAACAAAAATATCAACACATAAAATAGCATATAAAACTTTAAACTTCAGCTACCACATAATGGAGTGTTTCTGCTTTGAGACTTCAGAATCACACATACCATTAAAACACCATTAATATACTCATACCATTTTTATTAAATCGAAATATCTACTACCTGGCACATCTTGTTTCAAATTTGTTAAAGATTGAACTTTCCCCTTCATTTTGTATTCATACCATTTTTCCCCTGAAGATGTTTTTGGTTCTAATGATAAAGAGCCAACATATTAAGGGGGGAAAAATCAAAATTAATTCCTTTACTTAAGAAAACATTTTTATATAACGTTTTAACTAGGTTTTTGTTTCAGAGTCCATGACAAATATTGAACAACAGAGTTTTTGTAGGATTCAGTAGGCATAACAGTATAACAGAGTTGAGCAGGACCAACCCCCTCCTCAAGTAGGAGACTCTATATTATTTTCGACAAATGGTTATCCAATCTATTTTTTAAAAAACCTCCAGTGTTTGGGCACCCACAACTTCTGAAGGCAAGCCACTCCACTGATTGTTTTAACTGTTGGGAAATTTCTCCTTAGTTCTAGATTGGTTCTCTCCTTGACTAATTTCCATCCATTGCTTCTTGTCCTGCTTTCAGGTGCTTTTGAGAATAGGCTGATCCCCACTTCTTTGTGGCAGCCCCTCAGATGTTAGAGTTCAAGAGCATTCTAGAAACCACTCAAAGAGCAATTAAAAGCAATTCAGTGTGTGGTGGAAGAATCCTACATCGATGCAAAGAAACTCTGCTGACAAGATAGAACATCTACCCAGAGTTTGCTATTCACTGGCTGAAAAAGAAATCTATAGGTGCATGTTTTCACTTATGGTCAACATTCTTGGGTGCATTTCGGAGAGTTATGGGGTTAAAAGATTCCATTTAGATATTTCAGGATTAAGTATATTACATACACCAGTTTGGAACTAGTATGATTTACTGCTCATAATGGGAGCCGTTGAAAAGGAACAAAAATGATTTATGAACTAGGTCTTGGTAATGACAGTTTGCCATTTGGTTCCTGTTTCCCAATTTAGATTGTCTGCTATGTTCCAGAAAACAAGTTCGCTGTGTTGCAGGAGTAAGTAGGGACAGTGCACAGGTTGCAGTACAAGCAAAGCTACAGGAGGCACTCTTGACATGAATTCAGCAGACTGAATTCTCAGAAGACTGAGGAGTATCTGTAGAATGCATCCCTCTCATGGCTTAGTCATTGCATGTGATGGCAAGTGTGCTGCGGAGATTCTGGCTATAGAACAACTAATGACCTGGGGCTGGTTCACTGGCCGCAGGACAACAAGATGAGCTATGTTGTAAAGTCTTGTCCTCAACAAATATTTAGTGGGGCATGAATACGACACCCAACCCTTAAGCCTAGTTATCTAAAGCCTGGTAACTAAAGGACTGTTTAGATTTATATAATGACTCAATCTTCTGTGGTTTCGTCTGACATGTATGAGCACATAGACTTGGCCTATCTCAAGTCCCATCATTAAGCAATGTCATCTATGGGACCTAGGAAGTTTCCTTTCCCTGTTGCAGCATCTGCCCCATGACTGGTTCCTGCCTTGTTCATATTTAAGAGAACTCTTAAAACAGGGCACTTTCCCACAATTTGAGTCTTGCAGGTGTAACATGTTTTTCTTCCGGATCAGTGTTTCATAACTTTGGCAACTTTAAGCTGTGTGGACTTCAACTTACAGAATTCCCCAGACTGCATTGTTGAAATTGTAGTCCACACAGCTTAAAGTTGCCAAGGTTGAGAAATACTCTTCCAGATATTTGTATTTTAATTTAATTAGTTTTTTCTACTGTACTCTACTTTGGGTCATTGTAGAATTGATCAGCCTTCTAAATGTAATAAAAAAGTAATATCATTTTTATGTTCTCAAATTTAGCATTCTCCTAAATAATGTCTGATGAAATGTTGTACATCTGGGCTCCATTTTGAAGAAACACTCTGAAAAGATTGGATTGCTGTACATTTCTAAATACTGTACTTGAATAACTTAAACTCTGAATTCAAAAGAACTCATTAAAAAGGCATAGATAAATTGAGACAAAGTGTTATCTTTATCTTCTATATCTGAAGCCTAATTTTGCCTTTCTACATTGTTATCATCTGCCCTAACACTTTGTTGCTAGGGAGAGCATAGCAAAATCTTAAAATGACAAAGAATGGAATAATGAGCTTCCTATTAATTAGAATTAAACGAAAGGAACTGGCTACAAATAAAAGGTGGGTTCAGAAGGGTGGAACCAGCAATACAAAGACAAAAATCAATATCAAACACATGACAGAAAGGATAGGAAATCTTGGTGCCATATATAGGTATTATGGCTTAATGGGTCCATTAACATCTTTCCAATATCATACCAGCCCTTTTGCTTTAAATCTCCATTTGTGTCCAGTCATGATTGTTCTTCATTGATATTATATTTTCAAAGTGTAATCAAAGGCAGCAGTGATAAGAAACAGAAATTTATTTAAAACATTTGTATGGCTGCCCAACTAAACTAAAGTAACTCTTAGGAACTTACAGAAAATTAAACAAAATCTAATCAACAATAACAACAAAAGAAAGCCCAAATCACAAACTGATAAACAATAAAATGGAAATCCAAACAAATCATCTCATTGGTGCTCCAATGTATCGTAATACAAAAGCCTGGACTTAGAACCTCCAAAGCGTGTATAAGGGTCTTATTAGGATGTCAATCACAGCAGATGGCCAACAATGCTAAATATTGCACAAGTCTGAGTAGGAACAGGATGGCTTGATATGTCCTACCAGAAGATAGAATTCAGACAACTGCAAAATTGCTTGCAAAATGCAAAAGGGTAGGACAATGTCCTATAGCAGATGCAGTTCATAATCTTTGGGTAGATAGATTGAATGTTTGGTGCCAGAGGTATCTGGAAAGTAAGTGGAACTATCATGTTAGTAACATGTTACTAAGATTAAAATTTGATTCTCCTAGTGAAGGAGAGCCAGAAAGACTTTCATAGAGCAAAAGGACTGCAAAACATTTGAACTGCTACTATAATGGAACGATGGAATCCTTTACAAAAAGTGAAGCCTTTTACAAAAAGTGAAGATCTATATATTCTTGACCTATAACCACAGAGATCAGAGAAGACTTTGCAGTTTGGGGCTTTACAATTATTCTCTATGCAGTGAAGAGATAGACAAATCTGTAGCTCCACAGCTAAGCAGCTATATTAAAAACGAATAGTTATATTTTACAGTTACTGTCATATGCATGCAAACATTGCTTTACTTGATCTCATCTTTTTTGAAATGGTCAAAAATGATTAGAGTAGAAGTTATTGTCTTGGAATTTATTTTGGTTCCAGTGAAGCTTGCTAGTTTAGAACATATATTTGAAGGGAAAAGGATATTATATGCATGCAGGGCAGCAACAATGCAGCTTCTTTATTAAGACACCAAAATGTGCTTCAGGAATGTCCCAACTATATCATTGTGTGGTACCTATAACCTCATATACATTTACCCAATAATCTGCATCCATTCAAGATCAAAGGAACAACAGTATGGAAATATTTTAAATGATGTTTCAAAGTGGATGGAATTTGCCATTTTGGACTAATAAGAAAAAAAATATTTCAGAAGTGCATTTTTTAAATCTTAAATGAAAGAAGCTGTTCTTCCTGGCAATGCACCCTTTGTTCTCATCTCCAAATCCAGATTAACTGAAGAGTTTCTTCACTATCACAATCAAAAAAATATGTTTTGAACCTATGGGATGTTAGAAAAAATGAAATTCCTTTGTCTCTCTGTGTGTCTTCTGCTGTTCTCTTATGGGATTATTACTGGATTCAGCAGGAGGTAAGTAGCCATAAACCTGATGTGCAAAGGATTCTTTCAATCCTTAAGTGGTTCAGAGCTGGGAGACACACACAGATGTTTACAGGATCAACTGACCTGAATGTAATGTGGCTATTGCATTTTAGTTTGCAAAAACATTGCAGAAATAGTCTAGTCCTTGGAATTTCAGTTAGAATTTCTTACCATGAACATACGGTTTACTTAGAATATCTACTAGGACTGAATAAAAAGCAATGTCTTCACCTGTCAGCCCTTTAAAGTAGATCACTTTAAGAAACCAGATTTATGAATGCTAATACTACTTTTATTATAAAGTTACAGTAACCAAGTCCTGCCAGTTTGAATGTGGTTCTCCCTTGCTTCCATTCATCTTCATGAGAGCTAGGAAGAGTGATGTTGAGATGCTTTCTCAATCCACATTTCTGCCCTGGACTCAAGTTTTTTTTTCTATTTGACCATTGTCTTGATAGCAAATTCTCAAAGCTGTCACAAAAGAACTCTGCAAAGTGGCTCTTTAATGAGATACTGACTGCCCTTGCCACCTCTTCATTTGAATCTAACACATATATGCTCGCAGGGTATTCTCTGAATTTGGAGAAAAGGTAGAAGTTGCATGGAATCAAGATTTGACTGTATGGAGTAGGCCAGTGAATTCCATTTTGCAATTTGCACCTTCGGTACTTATATGCTGTGGGATCGAGTGTTGTCATGTTCTGCTTCAGAACCAACTATTGTTTGAAAGTTTTGAATGTTGGAATAAAATGATCTGTGTTGACAATAATGCCAGATTCAAAGAATTCCATGTAAACAGCATCATTTATATGCCCAGAACTGAGACTTTTCCTGTCAAAGCCTGGGTTTTTATTTTCTTTTTTGAACTGGCAAAGCTTTGTGATGATATTCCATGGACAATGCTTCTTTTCTGGGTTATACTAATGAACCATGTGTCATTGGCTGTTGCAATGGGACAACAGTTGCTGGCAAATGCCAATTTTTGATGCTTTCTTGTCCGCCATCAACATGTGAGGAATCCCATCTTGCACAAGCCTTCCTGTTTTTCACTGACATGTTTTTGCCAAGTTTGATGTCAATTTCCCTTTGAGTAATCCACCAACTGTCCTTAATTAAGTTCATCAAACTTGCTTGTGTGAAGCACTTTAATTGCTGTCACAGGTCATCCACACAAATCAGCTCTTCCTAGTTCACCATCTTTACATTTCTTTTTGGCCCAGTGACACTCTGTAGTCAAAGCAACACAGTCATCATCACCATAAATGGCCTGCATTTGGCCGTTGATTTCAATTGGAGGGATTCCTTTTGCATTCAAAAATTCAACCATAGCATGTTGTTTAAAGTACAGTGATGAGTAGTAGTTTCCATTTCATGAAAAATAGTAATGTAACCTTTTCTTCCTACCAACTGAGATGAAATAATAGATAATAAGGAAGATATTTGAACTTTTGGTGTATCTCTACTGCTCTCTGTTAATGGCTTACAATGTTAGAGATGTTACTTTTTGTTCAACCCTCATAATGTGTTACTGTATGCCCATGTACCATAAATTTTATTCTAATAAGTTAACTGTGCACCAAATGTCACACCAGAAGCAGTTAGATGGTTAACTTCTGTTAGATATAGTTAGATATCGAACTATAACTTCTATCTTATTGTGATTCTATGGAGCTATATTGTGGCTGTTTTACCCTAATTTAATATTTTATCTTGTTTATTGTATTATTCACACACTCTAAACTTATATTTGTGTTTTATGTATAATGTGTTTTATTAGTGTTGTATATCAATGACTGTAGATGCCATATGTTAAATAAAATAAATAAATGTGCAGAAAATATATCAGCATATCATTTCTTTCTAGACTCTTTCAGTCTAGAAAGTCTGGAGTAAATAGTTGGTTTTGCTCAGTTCTTCTGAGTGCGGGTATATGTGCACATACAATTGACCAAGCTTACTGATGCTTAAAAAAAACCCAGAATCAGAACAAATTGCATTAATTTGAATAACATTAATTATTTACAGAACACATATTTCATAAGGGGGATTTGGGATTTGGCATATCAATATTTTTTTTAAATGTGCACATCCTGAAACAAGTGCCAATGGACTCAATCTGCAAATAACCGACACTATAATCCTATTATTCCTATTAGACTCACTGCGTGTAGAACATTTCACTGAAAGGTTCTGCAAGAATTACTCTTGCAGTTATATCAGTAAAATCTCTATTGCACATCTTGTCAACATTTAAGCATCAAGCCCTATAAATCCAGAGAAGACTAAAGATATCAGTTGGAAGAATTGCTAGCAGAGACAGCAACCATTTCATTATTCATAAAGGAACACAAAGAGTTTGGCATATGGGCATTCTATAATTATACATGAAAAAGATGTACTCGGGCTGACAATCAAAACCTCGAACTTTCATTTTAGATATTCCAAATCCATCTTTTATACAATGATGACTACACTATTGTTGTCCATCTCAAACAAGACACAGTTTGTGTGTGGTAAAACACACATCAAGCTTGCTGTATGAAGATCAACAGAACTTAGAAGCAAACCAGCTTTTCTTTTATATATATATACAGAACCTTGATGAGTTATATTTTCTCCAAGAGAACATTTGCAGAAATTATTGACAAAATCCCTGCATTATATTTAGTGCAAAAACAATTGTTTCCAAACTTTCAATGCTTCAGGAACTGTTTCCTCCCTCAATACTATCATATAGATGTCAGAACTAATCCTTCCATCTCCCCCCGCCCCCATCCAGTCAGAATCGATGAAGCTTCTTGGAGGAGAAGCAAAATATCTTCTTCTTCAAGAAAAAAAAAACATAGATCAGTTGCTTTTTCAAAAAGCGCCTTTGAGACAACCATGACCTGGATGACTGAGAATCTTCATAGACACTATAAACCAATCCAGAAGTCACCTCCTGGGCAGCCTTTAGCAGATGGGTGGCTGAACTTACAGTTTGGAGGAACTTGTTCACTTTATCAGAAGTAACAGAATTAAACTTAGCCCAAATAACATCACAAGACTGCCCAAGACCTGCTCAATCAGAGTCTAACTTGAAGCTTATCTAACAACTCTGTGTATATGTAGGGGTGTGGGTCTATACATATGTTGTACATAGTATGTTTAGGTGTGTGTCATGTATGTGTTTCACTTTGAGAGTGGGCAACTAAATTTCATTTTTGATGTATGCAGTTGTGCCCACAGTAAAAAAAATGACAATAAAGGTTATCTCCTCTCCTCTCCTCTTATCTTTATAACCGAAAGCATGAATATCAATATTCCTTACTGTTGACCAGTAATCTTGTGGCTGTCCTCCCTCTAGTTGGGAATGGATTACTTTAAGCAGAGCCATAGGAGCAGACAATAAGAGCTAACAAAATAACAAAAGATCTGCTAACTCTCCATAATGAAGAATAATTATGAGATTGAAAATAAGACAGAAACAATTTATTATAGATAGCTCTTGACCTTTCCATAATGTCAAGACTTCCAAGGCTGAAAAACCTGGGGAACATGAGCTACTTAAATCTCTGGAAATATCTTCATTGCTAGTAGGTTAATTTAACAGAATCTTGAAAACCTACCAAAGCAATCATCCATACAACTTATATCTAGTGTAATTCAGGTGGAATTATTTTGAATTTCAGTTTTCATGTTTATTCCTCCCCTGGATTCCAGAATCTCTTAAGGTCCCATTCCCTCCTTTTAACTGTCTTGCTACCCTCTTTGGAGCTGCCAAGATCTGTTGGCATTTCATCACAGCTGGAATGTATGTATACTTTATTTCTGAAACAAATGAAACTCCACAGTCTTTGTGATTTTAAATTATGCAATTATGTTTTAGGCTTGTGTTCATTAAGAAACGAACCCTATATTCAACCCTATGTTCGGTAGGTAACAGCTTTGTATGATATGCTGCGTCTGTTGCTTAGAATCAGAATGTTTATTGGTTGAAGGCAAGCAAAGTACTATTTCCCCCCGTTACTGAGCTATATAACACATCACAAATATTCCACATCATTAATATGGATGTTCTCATTATATTTAGATAGCCATTCGAGCATCATTATGGCAGGAAAAGAAGACAAAATATTGGCATTCTAAATATGCCAATTTTTTGGCATTGGCATCCAGAAAATCCATTACAAGTTCCTCAAGAATTTGTTTCATTTTTAGCACTTCACATTATTCAAACCTTGGTGTTAGCCTCCCAGCCTACTGATTCAAAATACAGAAACATCTATTATAATTAGAATGTGTTCACATATGTATTTTTAACAAAGGATAAAAATAATACAACCTTTTCTATATCCTAGGAAAGCTTCCTTTACAGGATTGGCACTTTGGGGATGATTTATATTATAGCAACAACAGATCCAAGAAATTACTTCTAGGGCTATCGCAAGGTCCTCAACCAGTTGATCAGTAGACAGTGATGGTGGTAATGGTGATGAGTCCTTTCCATATGCATGAGATGAACTAATCCTATAGTCCATTGAGGTCGTAGAACTTGAGTACATTATGAGAAGCCAAGCTAATCAGCTATCAGTTCATTTCCTATTCTTGCAAAGACAGTTATCCAATGATGGGACCTCTCTCACCTATCAAAGTGCTGTAGTATCTTTCTATCATTCCCACATCACCATGGAAGAAGCCAGCAAGCAACATATGGAAATGGCCATAGTAACACGTTTAGCACCAAGTGGGAATAATCTTAATTGTTTATCAGTCAACAGTCTGATAAACAAAATCTGAGTCTGAAGGCAGGCTAGGGGTGGAATAACATGGGACCCTCCCTAGTTCTCCGGAAAGTAAAAGCAGGAGAACAGAGGGAAAATACTTTCAGTCTTGCAATATTTTTTTTACTGTAACCTTATAATAAAGGAAGCATTAGTAGAAGCATTGTGATTTTGGTTTCCTGTCTGGACTATCTTGAAGGGCTGACATCTGTCCTGCAAGTCTGAAAGCATGTTCCTCCTCCCCACTTTTACTTTCCCAGAAAACTAGGGAAATGCTTCTGAGATGCTTTCTGAACTTCTACTCCTTTGGGCTCAGATTTCACTTATCAGGATGGCAAATTTTCCTCTTGTCTTCCATGGTTATTCTCATAGTCCATTACAAAGTTCTAGGCATGAACGACAATACTTTCAACAATAGTTTTCTCAATGGAAAATGTTAAGTTATACCAACTCTCTTAATTGTCCCAAAGATAAATATAATGCACTCTGTCTAATTCTTTTTATGATATTTAATGTGGAGAAAAGCAAGGTTTTACACCTGGGCAGGAAAAACCAAGTACAGATTAGGCGACACCTGGCTCAAAAACAGTAACTGGGAGACGGACCTTGGAGTCCTAGTGGACGATCACTTAAATATGAGTCAGCAGTGTGCAGCAGCAGCCAAAAAAGCTAATACAATCCTTGGTTGTATAAACAGAGGTATAGAATCAAAATCATGTGAAGTATTAGTACCGCTTTATAATGCCTTAGCAAGGCCACATCTGGAATATTGCATCCCGTTTTGGTCACCACATTACAATAAAGATGTTGAGACCTTGAAAAAAGTGCAAAGAAGAGCAACTAAGATGATTAAAGGCCTGGAGACTAAAACATATGAAGAACAGTTGCAGGATTTGGGTTTGGCTAGTCTAGAGAAAAGAAGGACTAGTGGAGCCATGATAGCAGTATTCCAGTATATGAGAGGCTGCTAAAAAGAAGAGGGGGTCAAACTTATTTTCCAAAATGCCAGAAGGCAAGACAAGAAACAATGGATGGAAATTAATCAAGGAGAGAAGCAATCTGGAATTAAGGAGAAACTTCCCAACAGTGAGGACAATTAACCAGTGGAACAGCTTGCCTTCAGACGTTGTGGGTGCTTCATCACTCAAGGTTTTTAAGAAGAGACTGGACAGTCACTTGTCTGAAATGGTATAGGGACTTCTGCTCGAGCAGGGGGCTGTACTAGAAGACCTCCAAGGTACCTTCCAGTTCTATTCTGATTATGATGTTGCAAATCTATTGCTATTTTAATGTTTCTGGGAAAAAATGATTACATTCTATATGTATTTTTTTCTTTTAAATCTGATAATGATAAAATCAACTGAAAAATATTACACTGTAAAAATACTCTGAAAAGCTACATTTAAGAAATATTTATGATCAATTCAAAGTAATATTATTCTTAACTGAAAAGACTGTTTATACAAAAAATCTTATAAATGGGTCAATGTAAAAGGGAAATTAAGCAAATAAAAATATGACATGAGAATGCTTATAAATTATTATAATTTTTACCATGTTTACAAAGGTTTATTTATGTTCATGATATATATTTTTATTAATATCATTTTCATCAGTTTGGGGAGAACATATAAACCATATCAGAGATTATTAACTAATGCATATTTTGATAATGTGTCCTCGATGTGTGTTAAAGGGAGGGCTCTGACCAATAAATACTTAGTATTTTATGTCATGTTAACTATATGGGCTTAAGGAATCACTACTAAAGCTGGAGAAGCAGAAATCAGCAACTCCCAGTCTAGTGAAAGCTGCTATTTAAATATATTTCAATCACCTCTCAGTCTCACTGGCAAACTAGATAGGTAACATAATCAGATTACCTAATTCTATTTTATATAAAATTACATTGACTTAATCTTGCAAGTCAGAAAGTACATTTCTCTCTCTGTCTCCTTTATAGCCTGAGAAACTAAGGAGGGTCTCTTCTGATTTTCTTGCTCTACCCACTATCCAGCCATGGGCTAGGCTGTCTCTTATCTGTTCATCAGTTAGCATCTCTTTACTCAGCCTCCCAAGGTCTTTTCCACATACCATTACATCACCTCCCAAGCCATCAAGTGACCAGTCAATTTAGAAAATCAGGAATGTTATAACCTAGTGTATATGTTTATAAGAATTTTTTTATAGTAAGGTGAATAATCCAGTGTTATGTTTGAGGTTCCATTCTTCTGTGCAATAAAGACATCAATTTAACCAAGTCATACCTGGAGACTTTTGCCAAGTCTGAGAGCTGAATTAAGGGTTAAGTGTCTGGAGGTGTATGATTTATTGCCAGTCTGGGAGTGAAGCTTGACAAGAATCCACTAAGAGTCTGATAAATCAGGCTTTGCAATTTGCATGCAGCTGCAAAAATGAGGCTGTGTCTGACATAGCAGGATATATGGCTGGCCCCTGTTGAGTCTGCTTATTGTAAGCTTGTGCTGCAAAATTAGTGATGACTAAATACAGATGCAGAATGAATGAATTCAATTAACATGCTTGTACTTACAGGGTCAGTGAGTTCTGGCAAACTAGCTTGATAAGTGAGTGGCCGGCAGTCCCGAGTGTTAAAAACTAATATACATGGAAGGAACATTGGTCCAAGGTCATCCCCATCAAGGACATCAACAGTGAGGGTGGCTGTGCTTGTTCTTCGTTCCACCAGATTTTGAGCTCGATCCTGTGTAGAAAACAGAATGCTTAAAGCCTATTCTTGCATTTCCTTCAAAAAGAATGATGTCTTTCAATACAGGTAGTCCTTGACTTGCAACCATTCACTTATTGACTATTCAAAGTTACAACAGCAACTTTGAAAAAAGTGACTTATGACTGCTGTTCACCCTTATGACCATTTCTGCATCCCCATGGTCACATGATCAAAATTCAAATGCTTGGCCACTGGCATGTCATTATGACAGTTGCACTTTCTTGGTGTTATGTGATCACTATTTGCAACCTTCCCAGATGGCTTCCAAAAAGCAAATCCAATGAGAGAAGTCAGTCATGACTGCATGATTCGCGATTCAACTATGGCATAAAGAAAGGTCATAAAATGAGGCAAAATTCACTTAACAATTGATTTGACAAATGGACCATTGATTTGACAACTAGAAATGTTGGGCTCCAATGTGGTTATAGTTTCAGGACTACCAGTAAAAAAATTATTTATCATTTCATAACATGCAATTTCAGACTGAATCCTGTGATGTTCTTGTGAACAGAAGTAATGAACTGCCAGACTCCAGATAGCACCATATAGCAGTAGAACGTGGATGTAAGATTTACTTTCTTTTCTTAAATCAGGTGGCAAGTTGGATTTATTTTTATTTCTTCCTGTCAGTAATTTTCTTCTCAATCATATCATACATATACTTTCCCCAATTACTTTAGTTATATGTCTGTTTCTATCTCTCTCATTATATACTTATTTCAAGATCCTCATCTCTTCTCTTCTCTACATTTTCCCATTAAGCCTCTTTCTCCTTTCCTGGTGTTCCAAGTTATTCAACTCCTTGAATAGTTCTGTGAGATGTTAGCTGACATCAAACACAAATATACAAATGTGTCTCAGAGAATGTTGAATGCAGAATCTAACTTTTTGTGATTCTTTAATAACTCTGAGAAATAAAGCTACTGTAATTAATCCAACAGCAAAGAAATCTACTATCAGCCATGTGCGAAACACAACTTGCAAAAATGAAAAGGGGTTTTCTTCCCTCTCCCCTGAAATATTTGAGGATAGGCACAAATAAAAAAGACTTTGTGATTAAAATTTCTTTTTGTAAATTTAGGGGCAATAAGTATTGTTTTCTTCACAGAACTACAAGTGAGTTTAATCCCCTTTCTTTCTACAAACTTTCTATGGTTTTAATTATTGAATCATTTATCAGTCAGCCCTGATAAACATGCTCCATCTATTCTGCTTTCTGAAAGAAGAATTAGTCAATTCTGTTGCTTTTCAAACATAAAAGATTAAGTACTCTGCAGGAAAAATGAACTCAGACCAATACATATGGTATGCCAACTAAAGTTTGTAGGAAGATTATCATACTGCAGAGTTTCTTAATTTTAAATTTACTATTTCTGTTTTTAATCTTATGACTAAAGAACTGTAATGAAATATTATTACATGTATTGTTATAAAGTAACAATTATAGAGTATTTCAGAATGACAGTTACAGCTTTATTCATGGTAATTGAACAATTGAAGAGGGGCATTCAGATTAATGGAAGACATCCATATGTACCATTCCTACTTTCTGTCAGTTTCTCTTGAATCAATAGAAAAATAAAAAGAAGAAAACTGGAGAAAGTTTAAAATCTCCAACTGGCTACACTCAGATGGAAGCAAACTGCTTATTCTAGGAGGTATCAGCTATATGATAAATGAAATTCTCCAAGGGCACACGAATTTCACAAGCATTAAGCTAGATGGAAGACAATTAAGCAGCAGCAACACACATGCTTACAGTATATAGGTTAACAGCAGAGGAGCAGGAAATGACAGCACCATTGCAAATTAATCTGAAACTATGGACAGAAGTAGAAATAGCAGTACATATTCAGGCCTGGCAGAAGCTCCTTATGATTCCAATCAGTAATATTCTGATCACACCTCATCCTCCCTTAGCATTCTCTCTTTCCCATCTCATTCCCTTTCCTTACTGTGTCATATCTAGTAAAGGGGAAAAGAGGAAGGGAGGGCTGAGTTTGAGTTAAGTAAATTGTAACTATAGTCTTAGAAGAAACTATTCAGATCATTGGAACTTCTGCAGCAGACGTTTGGCAGCAAAGAATCTGAGCCCTGGGGTGTCAAAAAAGGCCATTTACACCAGGGGTGGGGAATGGTGCCCCCTTTATGATTTGTGAACTTCAACTCCCAGGAATTCTGTGAGTTAGAGTCCACAAGTCATAAAGGGGCCATCATTCCCCATCATCGTTCCCCACCTCAGATTTAGACCATCAATTCTACCTGCTGCTCAAAGCAGGAATTCTAATTAAGTTATACTTTATAGATGTTGTCCAGTTGCTGCTCACATTCATAATGAGTTGCTTTGTTGAATTGCTCTAGAATATTTAGCCAGAATCTGTTTCTTGATAATTCATATATTTTAATTAACAAACATGAGAGTAGGAATTCTACAAAGATGGATCAACCTTTCTGCAGTTTAAGTACCTTGAAGGTAATCTGTGCAATTCAGAAATGAGGGGAATACATACTAGCTCTGCTTGTAAACTAAACATCTGATTTGGGAAAAATGCTATTTTTCCGGGACTAGGAAGGTTTAAGACTTGGCCCAATGCAATTATTAATTGACTTCATAGTTTTGCTATACTGTATAATGATTATTGTAGATTTACTTATCATCTATAAATAGTTACTTATTCTAAATCTGCACTTTATGTTGCTGGTCTGGACCTATAATAAAGTAACTTATTTTATTATATAATGTGTTATAAATTGTTTCCTATAATATGTATATGTATACGTATATGCATATGTATATGTATATGCAGTGCTTTTTTTGAAGAAAAAAAAAAGGTGCCGGAACTCACACATGTCATACAACCCGCCTTGCCTACCCTACAAGGTTCCATCCAAAAAAGGTGCTGGAACTCCGTTCTGGGCGTTCTATGACAAAAAAAAGCCCTGTGTATATGTATATGTATATATGTAAAAAAGATAAAAACCGAGCACCAAGAGGAATGAAATTTAAAAGTTTAAAAATTTAATAAGCCGAGCTTTCGTCAGAACCGCCTGACATCATCAGGGCGTTAAAACAGCAATCTGGGAGAAACCCTTATAAAGTGTCAATCACCTGCATCTGGCTTCTGCTAGGCGTCACCGGACCCAGCTGCTCCTGCCGTGCTAGAGGCAAGGTGCCTACTCTAGTGTAAGGGGTCCCTTTAAGTGTTTTGACGGCTTCCTCTGCTCCCGTCCTCCAGGTGGGCGGAACCCTTTCCATCCCCCCCGTCCGGAGCGTGCCAATTCCTTTCTTCTCCCTTCTCTCACCGCTCAGACATGCAGTTTCCTTTCCCCCCATAGGGGCTGTCTCCAGTCCTCCATCCTCCCCCCTCTCCCTCTCTCTCTCCCCCGCACCCCCTCCCTTTCCTCTGCTCTCTCTCCTCCCTCTCTCTCCCCCCTTCCCCCTTCCCTCTCCCTCCATCCACCTCTCTCTCTCTCCCTTCTTCTGATCCTCGCTCTCAACGGGCCATGTATGCGTAGCATCCAAGCTCCCTAACCCTCGCGCTTCGGCGCTCCACCCCCTCCTCTGTCGGCAACCGTCCGGTTCAACCTTAAAATAGCCACGGTGATCCCGACAGTCTAACTCCGGTCCCGGCTCCATCCCCCTCCTACTTTCTGAGCACTCTGTCTCTGCCCCCCCACCCTTCCCCACCCCAGGAACCTCCTGCTCCTTCCTAGCCCTCCATTCCCCACCTCCCCGAGCATCCTTACATTCCCTCTGCTGGGGATCTCATTCCCTTCCCCAGCGGACACGGGTCACTCCTCTCCCTCCCACCGCCAAGGGGGTTAATTGGGACGGCTGTTGGTCTGTGGGGTGAGTCAGTACTGCTCCTGAAGGGCGAGGGGAGGGGGGAGGGGGTTGCCGTTGCCGTGTCCCAAGCCTCATGCATTCATCATTGTTTTTCAGGGGATCCTGTTGCTTGTTCAGGCGGGACCGCGTCATCATGGCGTGCGTGCTCCGTCCCGCATTCCAGGGGATTTCCCTTGGGGGTTTCAGGTCCGTTACCGGTACCGCCTGTCGGCAGGGGGGAAGGCCTTCTATCCGAGCATGCGGGGCATCTCCCACTTCCTGCTCCTGACGGGGCTGTCCATCATGTCCTGTCCTCCTCCGATGCCCCAGGGGGTGATTCATGCACACGCTCTAAGTGTCCGCTGCGCCGGGCACATCTCCATGTGGCGGTTGATGGATCAGAAGAAGGGAGAGAGAGAGAGGTGGAGGGAGGGAGAGGGAAGGGGGAAGGGGGGAGAGAGAGGGAGGAGNTGGCGGTTGATGGATCAGAAGAAGGGAGAGAGAGACAGGTGGATGGAGGGAGAGGGAAGGGGGAAGGGGGGAGAGAGAGGGAGGAGAGAGAGCAGGGGAAAGGGAGGGGGTGGGGGGGAGAGAGAGAGGGAGGGGGGAGGATGGAGGACTGGAGACAGCCCCTATGGGGGGAAAGGAAACTGCACGTCTGAACGGTGAGAGAAGGGAGAAGAAAGGAATCGGCACGCTCCGGACGGGGGGGATGGAAAGGGTTCCGCCCACCTGGAGGATGGGAGCAGAGGAAGCCGTCAAAACACTTAAAGGGACCCCTTACACTAGAGTAGGCACCTTGCCTCTAGCACGGCAGGAGCAGCTGGGTCCGGTGACGCGTAGCAGAAGCCGGATGCAGGCGATTGACACTTTATAAGGGTTTCTCCCAGATTGCTGTTTTAACGCCCTGATGATGTCAGACGGTTCTGACGAAAGCTCAGCTTATTAAATTTTTAAACTTTTAAATTTCATTCCTCTTGGTGCTCAGTTTTTATCTTTTTTACTATGACTATACCCAAGAGTCGAATTTTTAGCATAATTAATTCTCATTACGATAGAGCAGTCTTGCTCTCAGCTAGACGCTGGGAGAAACTCGAGCTTCGCGTCTCGGCTTGCTACCGCAAGTTAACCTTTCTCCACACTTGCATGCGTGAGGACCTTCTACCTAAATCCTTGGAGAAGAGACCTGTTTTGGACTCGGCAGAGTGCAGACAGGCACTCAAACAGTACCAACGCCACACACTCTGGGCTCTTGTAAACGATCAGCACAGGAGAGCAGGGGCATTGGAAACGTGGGCCCACCACCACCATGAGCATTGTGGTTTGGGATTATCCACGCAGCACTTCCAGGCACTTGACCAGTACATCCGGTCTACGACGAAGAAGGCTAGCCAGTCAACCAGCATGCGCCTCCAGGGTAAGGTAAACGAGCTACGGAAGCTACACTGTAACAAGTTCATGGATAAACTAGTGCATAACTTGTCTTCTAAAATGTTGTCACATTCTCAGCTCACCCTGCTGCAGCGTGACGTGGGACATAATCTTATGGATGCACAACTGCTGGACTTTATAGCAGCGCTAGAGCCCGCCATATATCGCGGGGGCATGGGGGAGGATACCAGAAACACCATCAAACAACAGGTGACGGGTTTACTTATGCAACATAGGCGTCATCAGGCCCTGTCCAGAGAGGAGCTGGTGGCCCTGGATCAGCTGAGAAGAGATAGATCTATTATAATATTGCCGGCTGACAAGGGTAGGGCCACGGTGGTAATGGACAGGACCCTGTATGTGGCCAAGGCATTACATCTCCTTGAGGATACTACCGCCTATAGGGTAATTAGTAAGGACCCCATGACAGTTATGGTTAACAGGGTCAATAAGTTTCTCAACAACCTTAAGCATACTGGAAGGGTAGATGACAATGCCCTCAAGAGAATGCGACCTAAAGACTCAGCCCTCCCTAGGTTCTATGGACTCCCTAAGATCCATAAGGAGGGCACCCCACTCCGCCCCATTGTCTCTTTTAGAGACACCCCCATGTCAGGGTTGGCAAAGTGCCTGAGTGAACGCATCTCATATCTGGTGGAGGATAATCCCACCACCGATAGGTCCGCAGAGGAGTTTTTGGGTAAGATCCGCACGCTCAGGATGGAAGAAGACGAGGTTATGGTGTCATTTGATGTCACCTCGCTCTTCACCTCCATACCACGGGATCTCGCTATGGAGGTCCTTGGGGAACAGCTGAGGGCACGTGAAGGCACCGGTGGCCGTGACTCACTGCGAGTAGAAGATCTGTTGAGACTTACTGAGTTCTGTTTAACCACATACTTCACCTTTCAAGGGGTTGTCTACGAGCAAATAAAGGGCACCCCTATGGGTTTCCCCATATCCAGCGTGATAGCTGAAGCGGTTCTCCAGCAGTTGGAGCGTATAGCTATGTCCCAGTACTGACCCAAATTTTGGGCTAGGTACGTGGACGACACGTTTGTGGTCGTCAAACAGAATGACAAGGCCAACTTTATGGATATCCTCAACTCGGTTTATACCGATATTGAGTTCACGATGGAGGATGAGGTCCGGGGCGTGATAGCATTTCTGGATGTCTTTGTGCAACGACTGCCAGATGGATCGGTCAACACCAGGGTCTATCGCAAACCCACGCACACGGACCGCATCCTCCACTATGATAGTAATCATCCGGTAGTCCATAAAATTGGGTGTGTCAAGACGCTGTTTGGGCATGTCCGTTCACACTGCAGCACAGTGGGGTCTAGAATGGAGGAGACCAGGTATTTGCACCGTGTCTTCCGGTTGAACGGATACCCTTTAAACTTTGTGAGACGGCATTGCAAGGTGACTGGATCCCGATGGAATTCCGAGGAGCAATCCCAGGAGCGGCCCAGGCGCGTCACCCTTCCGTACATCCATAATGTCTCCGAGGCCACAGCCAGACTTCTTGCCCCGTATAACATCAAGGTGGCCCATAGACCTGACCAGACCTTACGGACCAAACTTATGCACCCAAGGACCAACTCCCCATCACTGAAAGATCAGCGGTGGTATATCGGATTAGATGCATGGACTGCCCACACAATTATGTGGGGGAGACGTCCAAACGGTTGGGGACCCGCATACACGAACACAAGTTGGCGGTAAGAAGGGGGGAACAGCGCTCGCAGGTCTGGTCTCATATGGCTGAAAGTGGCCACCGCTTTGATTTCGACCAGGTTCAGGTCCTGGCAAAGGATAATACTAAAGGGGGCTGGCTGTTGAAGGAGGCATGGTTTACGGAGGAAGAATCCATCAACCGCCACATGGAGATGTGCCCGGCGCAGCGGACACTTAAAGCGTGGTGCATGAATCACCCCCTGGGGCGTCGGAGGAGGACAGGACACGATGGACAGCCCCGTCAGGAGCAGGAAGTGGGAGATGCCCCGCACGCTCAGATAGAAGGCCTTCCCCCCTGCCGACAGGCAGTACCGGTAACGGACCTGAAACCCCCAAGGGAAATCCCCTGGAATGCAGGACGGAGCACGCACGCCATGATGACGCGGTCCCGCCTGAACAAGCAACAGGATCCCCCGAAAAACAACGATGAACGCATGAGGCTTGGGACACGACAACGGCAACCCCCTCCCACCTCCCCCCGCCCCTCAGGAGCAGCACTGACTCACCCCACGGACCAACACCCGTCCCAATTAACCCCCTTGGCGGCGGGAGGGAGAGGAGTGACCTGTGTCCACTGGGGAAGGGAACAAGATCCCCAGCAGAGGGAATGTAAGGATGCTCGGGGAGGTGGGGAATGGAGGGCTAGGAAGGAGCAGGAGGTTCCTGGGGTGGGGAAGGGTGGGGGGCATATGGAGTGCCCGGAAAGTAGGAGGGGGATGGAGCCGGGACCGGAGTTAGACTGTCGGGATCACCGTGGCTATTTTAAGGTTGAACCAGACGGTTGCCGACAGAGGAGGGGGTGGAGCGCCGAAGCACGAGGGTTAGGGAGCTTGGATGCTACGCATACACGGCCCGTTGAGAGCGAGGATCAGAAGAAGGGAGAGAGAGAGAGGTGGATGGAGGGAGAGGGAAGGGGGAAGGGGGGAGAGAGAGGGAGGAGAGAGAGCAGGGGAAAGGGAGGGGGTGGGGGGGAGAGAGAGAGGGAGAGGGGGGAGGATGGAGGACCGGAGACAGCCCCTATGGGGGGAAAGGAAACTGCACGTCTGAGCAGTGAGAGAAGGGAGAAGAAAGGACGGGAGCAGAGGAAGCCGTCAAAACACTTAAAGGGACCCCTTACACTAGAGTAGGCACCTTGCCTCTAGCACGGCAGGAGCAGCTGGGTCCGGTGACGCGTAGCAGAAGCCGGATGCAGGCGATTGACACTTTATAAGGGTTTCTCCCAGATTGCTGTTTTAACGCCCTGATGATGTCAGACGGCTCTGACGAAAGCTCGGCTTATTAAATTTTTAAACTTTTAAATTTCATTCCTCTTGGTGCTCGGTTTTTATCTTTTTTTACTATGACTATACCCAAGAGTCGAATTTTTAGCATAATTAATTCTCATGTATATATGTATATGCAACTGGACCTAATTAGGTAAAATGTCTTCCAAAGCTTCTACCTCAAAGCTGAATAATACAGGCAAATGACATTAAAGTCACACAAAATTATTATTACCATTTATGTCAGAAAGACAACCCATATTGGAATTACATGCATGTTATTTTTTTATATATGTACTTTCCTGGTACTCTGAGTATGTCTCAATAAACTGCCAGCACCTAGTGGGATGCAGGTAACTATGATAGCTACTAGATTAAAGATCTTAGGTTGCATATATTTCATTTATCTTCTATTTTGTGCTGCTTCTGTCTACTAAAAAGTGTTATGTAAAAGCCTCAGCTGAGTAAAGCTGGGTAGAAGTCAATATCTATGATGCCCTGTCATATAGAAGATTATAATTTGGAATGTAAAAGGAATAAATGGTAAAGAACACAAATAAAATTAAATAAATAAAATAGGTCTCTTCTATATCAGTAAAACTAAGAAAAAGAGGAAGATAAAATAGGTGTTATTACTTTCTGTGCAGCAGAGTTCATGAATGCATGCAATGTTGTGAATTTTTATTTTGAATGAGAGGATGAAAATATATTGTCAAAAACTATGAATAGATATCATTTAGGTTATTTATTGGTGTGTGCAAAAGTAAAAATGATTGTATTGCATCAATGGAATTGATGAAATCCTCACAAATAATAAAGTGAGAAGGCAATTTTTTAAAATAGTGTATTGACTTGGTCCAAGCAATAATAGAAAATTATGGAGAAGAATAGTCATAGTATTGATATAAAATAGTTTTGACTATGCTTTAGCTTTTCTTTCTTATTTAATGTCTCTCCTTTATTTGGCTTACTGTTTATTTCTCTCTTTTTATGCTTTCTACTGAAAAAGGATAGGTATGCATGCATGTTATGTATACACTGAAATAATATCTGAAAGACAGTGCTACAACAAAAGCATTAGGCTGATCCTCAGACATGGAAGTGCTATCTCATCACTCAGAGATCTGAAATATTTATTTATTAAAAAATGTATATGGCCACCCTACTCAAACTTTGAAAAGCATGCAATAAGCAAACAATCAAGTAAGCAAACAACAAAGCAATTATGGCTAAAATCACAACAATAGCAATTAATAGGCAATCATCAACTCAAATTTGCTTTATATCTTCCTGATGGTAGCTTCAATCATCTGGGCCCCAATGCCCAAGGAAAGCCATAGGTTTTTATGATCTTTCCATAGACCAACAGGGTGAGAGCCAACTATATATTAAAGAGGTTATTCCAGGGACTGGGTGCTGTAACGGAAAAGGCACATTTCCTAGGTGCCTTCAGATGACATTGCTTCAAGGAAGGACTAAAATATGTCCATCCTACTAAAGCATGAGGACTGGCAGATGAAATAGGAGAAAAGTGGTCCTGAAAATAAGTTTCTCCTATTCCAGGCAGGGCTTTATAGATGATAATCAACACCTTGAAAACTGGATTTAGAAGTCTATTGGGAGTTAATTCAGTCTGCAAATAGTGATATTATACACTGTGCCCTTAGCTACCTATTATAGTTTCCAGATATTTTCAAGAGAAACCCCAGGCAGAATGTGTTGCAGTACAGAGATGGATTAAAGCATGAGTGACAGCAAGCTAAGCTTGATACAAGACACAACGGGCACACAAAACTGGGATTTTGCTGAATCCTATTCCTCCACAGCTTCCAGATACTTGAATAGAACATAGAGAGTATCATTTGGTCATCAAAGAGCTGAGATAAACAATTGAGCATCATCAGCATATTTATTACCTCTTAATGTCTTTCTAATTTGGACAAAACTCTGTGAGCTCTTCATTTCGATGTCTAAACTAATATTCAACCCTTGCAAAATTCAATGGGAAATTTGAGAAATAATGTGTTACTTCCTTGCAGACATGACAAGATAAAACATCTAAATATTTTCAAGTTTTCTTCCAAAGCAATCATATACATAATAAACACCCCAAAAACATCATGCTCACATTTGCTTGGACAATGACAAAATAACGCGACTTTTCTTCATAATTTAATCTCTCACGCAAAACTATTGCTCCAGACAATGTCAGAGGGATGTCAAAAGTCCTATTTGATGTCTGCAAAAGAAAAAAAAAAGGAGGAGGGGGGGAAGGATGGATAAAGAATTTTAGGAAATGATGAGTTAACAATTTAAGACCAGTGACCAGTGGCAATTAATGACAATGCCTCTAACTACAAAAAAATGTACATTATTGCACACATTCTACTTTTAACTTTGAATTATCTAGTTTTCATCGACATAAACTGGTGAATTTCTTTAAAAAAGAAAATCCAGAACTTTGATTACATCTAAAACATGTTTGGTGTTAAAACTGTACTTAGCAATTTTTTAAAAGGAAGGACAATGATAACGCTTAATTTCATTCCAGTGAAATAAAACTTCATTCTCAAAGATCACAAGACAAAATACAACCAAGCTTTTACTTTCAACTATAAGTGAGTAACAAAAACACTTCATATTAGATACAAACAGAAATAAATCAAAGAAAGAGGTCTACAGTGACCTAATGCAAATTGATAATAATAGCTAACTGTTGGAGAAATAAAGCCTGTTCACACAGCCTAACTTTAATATCATTATGATTATTGTATACTGTAGTGCTGATAGGTTAAAAGTGAGACATGTAAATTACATCTTTTTTCCATGTATTTAACGTATTTAATTTAATTTATTTGAATTTAATATATTGGTCACTCCATCCCTGCACAATGTAACTTGAAAAATTGCAAGGATCTTTAGTGATGTAGAAACATGTCACTAAACATTGGTGCTTAATGAAAGACTGTGAGTAGAAAGAAACATATATTAGATCACGAACAGTAGTCCCCTGTACAGTTAGGACCTCAAAAATATTTTTGGCCTGATGTAAGCGATCTTGATGGGTGTACACTTTTTACTAATTCAGCTGTAGATTCTCCCAATCTGATACAACATAAATAAAACCATGGCCCTTTCTTCATTGAAATTTTAATGTTTCCAAAATCTGAAGAAGTATCAATCCTTATCCCATTGATCTTTTTTCCCCCCAATAACTGTGACAATAGGTCTTTTCTGGAAGAAATCAAGATTTATAGAGCAAAGGCTATGAACTTTCTGGAGCTCACAGGTTACCAAATACAGCTGCTCCTTTTTAACGGCATCAGTTATCAACTGTTCGCAAATACGAAGGTAATAAACAGAAAATCAATTTTCAACCAATGCATGAACTGCATGAACATTTGGGCGTGCATACCCAGATTTTCACACCTGACAAAAATGCATGCTGGAGTGAGAGTAATGCTGGCATTGCTGTACAAGAGATTTCATCTGAATGAAACAGCAGCACCCAGTGATCTTCGTAGTCTCTCTCTCTCTCTCCCCCCCTCTCTCTCTCTCTCTGTCACATGGTTTGTTAGCAACCATTTCACATAATGACCATTTTGCTGGAACAAATTGTGGTCACTAAATAAAGAGAGAGGGCATCATTCAAACTTTGTAGTGGACCTGACTGGTCTACCCAGATATACATTTAACTCTTCATTAAAATTGCATTCTAGTTTGACTACAGTAGAATTCCTTCCTTCCTTCCTTCCTTCCTTCCTTCCTTCCTTCCTTCCTTCCTTCCTTCCTTCCTTCCTTCCTTCTTTCTTTCTTTCTTTCTTTCTTTCATCAATTAATTAATTTATATACATGACAAGTGAGCAGTTAACAGTTAGAATAGAAAAAAAAATTAAAAACAGGAATAGTATTAAAATAGGAGCCAAGGACATTCATAAATACTCAAGCTGATCATAAAATAGTCTCATCATTACTATCAAGGTCCCAGATTTATTTTTTATTTTTATTTTATTTGTGTCAAATTTGAAGACTGGCCATGGCAGAGAAGGTTGTCCTTCTGAATTCCAACAGGTAAAAATCTCTTTTGGCTGGGACCCAGGTACACAGCTCCTGCTAACAGGACAGGTAGAAAAATATTAACATATTTTGAGATCCCTCTGGCCACAAGGATCCTATGAGGTAGGTATCTATCTTCATGAATAACTGACATTTGATAACTCAAGTTCCTATGGTTTTCTACTCACCATCTAAACTAAAGTCATCTGGCTTTGAAAGAGCCCCATTAGAAATAAATCCATATATCATAGACAGAAAGATTGTTTCATATAGCTCAATCTTATTGGGAAAACCATTCTGAACAGTCTATTATTTTGCCAATATTCTTTACAAAGTGCAAATAAAACTTGTTACATTCACTGGATTCAATATGCTGACTTCATGATTATAAGCAAAGAGATTTGTTTATGTAGTCATCAGGAGCCAGAACTGACTCAAAAAACTACCACCACCATAAAATCTCTTTTAAGAATATTGCTTTGTTCCATTCACAGTAGTCAAACAAAACCTGAGTTAAAAATACGTTACTTAAACATTTCAATATACATTTAAATTAATAAAGGAATAAAATATGTATATTTAGTTTGCTTTTAAAAAAAAATTTCTTCCAACAATATTTACTGAAAATAAAATTTCACATACTGGATCGCTGGGATTGTATTGGATGACATACTCTATCTGGCCATTGGGTCCATCATCTATATCTGTGGCGCCTTTGTTCCCAGAGAATCCAGTGAAGATGGTGGTTCCAACTGGTGTTAACTGAAAGAACAGATATAAGGTTCACACTTAAAAATTCTTGACGGAAACCCAAATTTTGTATTCAATTGTTTACAAGTATGGTGGTAACTCTCCCAACTGACACAAGATTGCCAATAATCATTTGTAACTTTAATATACAGCATTGCCCACCCCAACCTTTGGGCACCAGAGACCGGTTCCCTGGAGAAAGGTTTTTCCACGGACTGGATGGGGTGTGGTTTTGTGTTCTGCCTACATCCTGCAGATGGGGCTTTGCTTGTTTGTACGGCTGAGTTTCTGGCATGTCATGGACTGCTGCCAGTCCACATACTGGGGGTTGGAGACCCCGGATATACAGTACAGTATTTTGAAGGAAAACAAAAAAGCAAAAGGGAGAAAAATGGGAATACACATTTTACTAAGATAGATAAGATAGATAGATAATTTAATTTGTATACCGCCCTTCTCCCATAGGACTCAGGGCGGTTCACAGCATATTAAAAACAAATAGTATACACAAAATACAAAAAATACAAAATACAAAAATACAGAAATACAAAAAATAAACCCCGATAAAAGCCGAATTAAAACCAAATATTACCAG
>NW_015387339.1:253519-256441 GCF_001527695.2 Protobothrops mucrosquamatus
CGGTGCCTCCCACTCCTAACCCACCGAGACGCCGCAGCATGATACCGTGGTCTACAGTATCAAAAGCCGCTGAGAGGTCCAAAAGAACAAGGACAGAGGAATAACCTCTGTCCCGGGCCCTCCAGAGATCATTAACCAACGCGACCAATGCCGTTTCCGTGCTGTGTCCCGGCCTGAAGCCCGACTGGTATGGGTCCAGTGTTCCAGTATCTGAGGGGCTGCCACAAGGCAGGAGGGGTCAGGTTGTTCACCAAAGCACCAGAGGGAAGGACAAGAAATAATAGTTGGAAACTGATCAAGGAGAGAAGCAACCTGGAATTAAGGAGAAACTTCCTAACAGTGAGGACAATTAACCAGTGGAACAACTTATCTCCAGAAATCATGGGTGCTCCATCACTGGAGATTTTTTAAAAGAGACTAGACAATCACCTGTCTGAGATGGTGTAAGTTCTCCTGCTTGAGCAGGGGGCTGGACTAGAAGACCTCCAGGGTACTTTCTAGTTCTATTCTATTCTGTTCTGTTCTATTCTAAAATTACACAACTGCATTGCTTAGATTAAAGTAAAATGCACATTTGAAAGTACAAGTTAATTACTACAGATTTTCATGGTCCTACCCAAGCTCGTCACAGATAAGGCTTCATGAAGAAAAAAGGCACTCAAATTAAAACTTGCATGATAGTTGAAACTAATATCGTAGGCCTCCTGATTCAAATTACTTAATCAACCTCAGAGATAAGACTATGGACCAGCTTCCCAATGCTTGTTTCTGCAACTTTCACCTTTGGTAACACTAGCTATGGCCGTTGGGAGTTGTAGTTCATCAATAATGAATCATAAAATCATAGATCTGGAAAAGACAATTTAGGCCAAGGATCTTCAAACTTGGCCCTTTTATGATTTGTGTACTTCAGCTCCCAGAATTCCTCAGCCAGGCACCCTGGCTGAGGAATTCTGGGAGCTGAAGTTCACAAGTCATAAAAGGGCCAAGTTTGAAGACCCCTGATTTAGGCTTTCAATTCCAACTCTCCTTGGGGTAGGAATCGTGTAAAGTACCCTTAAGACACGACTGGAAAGCCTTTGCTTTGACTACATCCAATGAACAGAACAACTGTCTCTCTAAGTATTTGATTCTGTCATCAAACTGCTGTTATATAAAGGGTATTCTCCTTAGCGTTCCCCTAGAATAAGACCATTAATCTGTGTCATCTACCTTGAGACAACAGGAAACAAGCCATGGTCTTCTTTTGACTGATAATCTCCAAAAATATGAATATACCCAATTTTATTGGTCTTTGTCCTTTCCAAACACTGTGTCAAAAATTGAATTCAACACCTGAGCTGAGATTAAGCAAATGCTAAATAGAAAAATAAAATATTTCCCTTAATCTGGAAACAATGTTCTATTAATGCTAACTATATTCGCTGTTTTACAGCCAAGTCATCTTCATGTTCAATTTATGATTAACTATAATCCCAATATCCTTTTTAGAGTTATTGTTGCAAAGCTAGTTATTTCACATGCTAATATGTTTGATTTATTTTTTCCTATGTGAAGAATTTTGCATTTTCAGCTCATATTCCAAGTTTGTTTTGAACAAGTTTGGATCTTATCAGAAGAGTTTAGTCTTCATTCACTATCCACAGATTAGCAGATGAAATGTTCCTCTCATCTGCTAATCTGACAATTTTGCCTGTACTTCACCATATATAGGGGCCACCTTTTCATCCTTGTTTCTTAAAAAAAAACACATTATGCATAGGGAATTGTTGGATACAGAAAGGTTTGCAACCACCCCACAACTATCAAACTTTCCCACATAAAAATAATTTCAAACGGCACCTAGAAAGTGCTTAATTGAAAAAAGTTGTCTGTGTGTCAAGGGCAAAGAAACCTTTGTTTTCCAAACCCCATGACTGCCATGAAAAAACTAAGATGAATAACATCATTGGAAATGTGTCTACCTCTATACAAATTTTACAAAGATAAAGAACTCTGCAAGTTCCTTGTAAGACTCAGAGTTGCACCAAATCTTATGTGCTTTCTTTTTTTAAAATTTTTTATACCCCATATTCCATTTTTCCTTTCACCAGAAACTGTTGGATCTCTTTTTCTACAGATACATAAAAAGTACACAACAGATTCAATACTGTAACAAGTTCAAGGTAACACATAAAGGCTACTGATGTGCTCTGATTTTATCCTTGTTTCTTGGCAAGTTATGGCACTGTTATTTCCAAAGCAACAAAATAGATCTTAAGAACAGAGTGAAGGGTGTTTGCTGATGGTCATTTGGAAACAGTGTTGAAACAGAGTACATTGCTTATTTTTCAAAAAGCTAGTTATTAGTACCTAATACTGGGGAAGAATTGTTTCCTTACCACTGGCCCTTGATAATAAAGGAAATAATATTCTCACATTTAAGGCAAACTTTATGTAGACAAACTTCTGACATTCCTTCCCTCTATCTTTCTTCTCCCTTTCTAATTAATTACTTAATGGATTTAGTATATATATATATATGTTTTCTGAGGTTTTCACGGGTGTTTGTATGTAGGTCTTTGGTCATTCGGGTTTTCTCCCGTGTAGAATTGGAAGTGTCCTGGCGACGTTTCGACGAAGTCACATTCGTCATCTTCAGGCTGGTGTCTTCAGCTTCGTGCTTCTGGGAGTAGTGTGTGTGATCGCAGTTGTTTCTTCCTTTTAACTGGCAGTGGGGTTTGAGCTGATTGGGTGGGAGCTTGGCTGTGTTCTGATTGGATGGAGGTGTGTTCTGATTGGTTAAGGAGCTTGGCTGTGCTCTGATTGGATGGGGGGTTGGCTGTGCTCTGATTGGATGGGGGAGTGTTCTGTTTGGGTGGGGGCTTTGTTGTGCTCAGGTTAGTCTGAGTTGCAGGGGGATTTGAGATGGTGAGCTTCATT
>NW_015387339.1:258270-264368 GCF_001527695.2 Protobothrops mucrosquamatus
AAGAGAAAGCTGGATGTAGGCGTTCTAGACAGGACTTGGGTTCGAGCTCTCCACTTCAAGGTTTTAAGGGATCCCCCATTAGTCACACCCCCATAACCCCCTTTTCCCAGCGACAATTCTAGGCATTACATTCTCACCCCCTTTTCCTCATTGCCGGGAGGAACTTCAAAAAGGATTACATGAAAGCTAATGACCCCCACATTGTTATTGTTAGTCCATTTGGTGATATCCACCTCCAGTCCCTTTGAAGTAGGCTGAAGGAAGTGAGGGCCATAAAGCCCCTTTGTTCACCCCCTTCCCTTCATCGTATGACAGAATCCAGAGCAGACAGAAATGCGGGTTTTCATGGTTGATAACTAGATATGGAGTATATTTGGATTCTGACATCACCTGTCAAAAATATTTTTCAACAATTTAGTGAGTATAAAATCATTGCCAAGGGCTTTATAATTTTTTAGTTGATTAATCAATTTGTTGGTGTTCATCTGGGAGACTGGTGGTCAAAGATGAATGTTATCTAGCAAGGCTGAAATGAAAAGCTGATGGAAGGGGAATCTCTATAATTGGCTATAAAACTTTACCAACTTTTTAATGAAATCATACCTTCTGGCCAGCATGACCTATTAGTTGAGGTGCTTACAATCATCTTCCAAAACAGACTAGGATTGTTATCTCTTGTGATTTGGAAAGGTAACTCCTGGTTATTTCATGTATTTGTTTCTTCCTTTTCATTAGGTTTTTACAGCTTCCCTTAAGATCTATAAATCCATTCCTGGTGACAGGTCAATTACTGGATTTATAACTTTGAACCAGATTTTCTGCCTGGAGTGTGGAGGTTTACCTAAGCTGATGTGTGGATAGTTACCCGTCAAACCTGTGTATCATTGTGTTATACATAGCAAAAACCTCTGTAGAGTTCGAGTTCTCAATCAGGACCTTTTGCAGTTCAAGGGTCTGATATGAGGCAGAAGTAGTTGGGTCATTCTTGACATTTTGTGAGACCATCTAATCAGTAGTCATCTTGCTAAATTCATGCTTTGATCTCTGGAGTGATATACTTACTTCTGGCCTTTTGGTTGAGAAACATGGCTGTTGAACTCAATAAAAGAGCTTTGTCAATAAGGCTTATCCGACATTTGCTAATAGGACCTAGATTTTGGATAACCAGGTCAGCTCTGTCAGGTAATTCTGCAGTTTATCCAAAGTGGCATTTGTTGAGAAAAGCTTCTTGCAAGGAGGATAATAAACACTTGTTAGTAAATCATGTCTTGGTGAACTAGCTTAGAGGCTAATGCCTTTTTCTCACCAATTTTAGAAATTGGGGACAGCAGATTATTTGATATAAACATACAAATGCCTACTCAACCTTGTACTCTTATATCAACAGAAACAGCTTCAGCAAAGTGAACCAATTAGTCTTGGAGCAATGGAGGCTCTGGAGACCACATGTCTTATAACAAAATGAAATCATATTTACTAATTACGTTTCAAAATATGGATCATCTATTCTGTATTTCCAGTCAGCAATGTTCCAGGAATAGGACAGCTTTTGACCCTTGCTTGGTCAGCTGGAAGATTGATTATGATATTGAGTCAATTAAGGTGAAGGTGTTCTTGATGGGGATAGGTTGAGGTAAGTTGAATGAACAGTATGATTCAGTAGTAGACCATATTGTTGGAAATCTTTGAGGATCTGTTTGAAAAAGTAGAAAGTAGAAAGACCCAGGTCATAGTGTGCCAATGAGAACTCAAACTTGAGGAAATAAAACAGTAGGATAGATTAGATGATAAATATTACCAACAGGATCATCACTAAAATCAGGTTGATGGTTGAATTCAGTATTTGTTTATTGGGGCCATGGTTGTATCAAAAATGATTTTTATTTCGAAAAGGCAACTGGACTGATTTTTTGAGGAAGAAGACATTTCGCTTTCTATCCTGGAAGCTTCATCAGTTGTATTGAATGGTGTGGGAGATGGAAGGACAATTATTGACAATAATTGTCTCATAAATTAATTCCATAGTTTAAGGCTCAATTTTAGACAAAATCTCTGCCTATCCATTTTGGCCATTGTATTGTAAGAGTTAATCAGTTCAGTTTTGACCAGGCCTAGCAATGTTTCTCTAACACTGTTGGAATGTTTGAATCCACAAGGATGGAGATAAGACCGAGGAAGTGTAGCAGCTGTCCAAATTGGACAAGCATTTTTGAATGAATAAGCTGTTGCAATATTGTCTAAAAGAAGTCTCATATCTAGATCAATAAACACTTGAATAGGGAAATTCCAAAAGATTACAAAAGGGACTCATTTTTAATAGCATTGATGGAGCAAATGAATTGGTGAAGAACAATGGGGATCTTTTTCTGTCATTCGTATTAGGAAACCAATTAATCTGCACAAGATCAATGGTATAGAGATGACAGGAAAGCAACTTGCTTAGAGAAAAATGAACAGAGCCTCTAGTATCCTATCTTCTTGGATTAATGCTGTTATTAAGAATGGATAAAACTATCTGTGGATAAGTGAGGGGAAACATTCTGTTTATGATTTGGGCTGGCCTAAATTCCAAGATTGCTGCTTTCACATCATCGTCCTGGCATAGGAGCTCAATGAAAATAAGCTGCTTTCCTTATCTTTATCCCTTGGATAGAGTCTATATGAGCATCAAATATTTTCTCAGGTTGTCAGTTTAAACAGAAATAGCTGATAAATACTCAGAGCTATAATAGTCTGGGAAGAAAAGAAGACAATATTTAACTAAAACATATGAGGAGGGTTTTGTTTAGTTCATCAGCCAGAAACTCATTGGGGGAATAGGTTCAGATGCCATCTCTATGATGGGTAGAACACTTATTGGTCACAATACTTTCCTAAAAATAATCACTGCAGAGGAATCTGCTCTCTTTCTTTAGGAGAGAAGAGGTCAATTCTTCAATAAATCACTGAGGAAGAAAAAACCCATGCCTTGACTCTATTCTTAAATTCACAGGTTTCCAGGAGATAGTCTTCCATAGAAGTAAACTGAGAAACTCATTTATGTTCAGTTATTTGGCTACCTTGACTAGTTTCAGAGTTGGTTATATATCTCTTTATCTCATAACACAAGGAACTTTTGAGTCCAAGGGCAAATTTTGGGGTTATGTGATAGGTGAAGTATTGAAATAGGATGATATAAAATAAAATAAATAAGGTATAAAAAATAAAGGGTTCAAGAAACCATAACTAAAAGTCAAGATAAACAAGTACTTCTGTAGGACTTACTGATGAGATTCTACCTCTAACACATCTTGGAGGGGGGAAATGCCAATATCATAATGGGTGACTTAAAATAACACATTCTTATTTCTTACTCCCTGAAGTCCTTCCTTTACTTGAGATTCACTGATGATGTTTTTATCATCTGAACTCAAGAAAATGAATCTCTCATCAAATTTCAAATTATGACATCAACAGCTTTCATCCTACCATTAACCTCAGCCTCAATTTCAAACTATATTTAGAACAGGTCAATTTTCTTGATGTTCTGGTAAAACTAAATATATACATACATTACATACATACACATATACACATATACACATACATTATTTTGGACATCTATAGATCATCATGCATATCAGTGTATTTCCAGCCTCATCCAGAAAACACCGCCAAATCCATCATTTATAGCCAAACTCTGTGCTACAAATGGATTTCTTCTGATTCATTTGATAGACTTACTCAACTGATGGAATTAAACTAGGCATTCAGAAGACTGAACTATTCACTAAGAGGGATCAGACAAATCAATATAGCTAGATCAATTCCTAGGGAGGACCTTATTAAAAGACAGAAACAAAAATACCACTGATAGCCATCTACAACTCAAAGTTCAAGCTACTCAAACCCCTTACTAATAAGCTACCACCTATATTGAACAATGACACAGCACTTTCTCAGGACTAAATCAGAGTCTTATAAGAAACAAGAAACAGCAGGACAATGATGTCATCAGGGGAACCAGACCCTGCAAGAAACCCAAACATCTATTCGCCCCCCCAATATCTACCTGAACAGCACTATCACATATACACACAAGATGAGAGACACCTTCACATGATCTTTCTCTAATATGAAATATGTTATCATTGTCCAGCAATACCCCTCTGAATTCTTTATTGGACCTTGAGTAAAATTATTCAGGACACAAGTTGTACATTAGGTCTCAAAACAAGGGCAAAGAAAAGGGCTGTAGTCAACCCAGCTCTCTTCCTACAGTTCCCAGGATGAAGGCCTCTCATTGCTTCCTGCAATGCTGGACCTACAGTTGCAATTCTCATGCAACAGAAGGCAAGGAGCACTTTCAGCTCTTCTTCCTCCAACAATCAGATGGATACTGAAGAGTCCCAATAAGAATGAAACTAGTCAGTAGCTAATATTACATTTAAAATTATACACCCCACTTCCTCAAGGGTGGTAGTCATGAGCCCAGACCAATACAAATCCCCAAAACTGTCCAGTATGGGAACATATATAAAAAGGGAAGGCATACCTGCCTGGCTTCTAAAATTTGAAGTTTATATACAGTAAGTTGTAACTGTACCATAGAATTAAATCAGGTCAGCACCCAAAGGCTTTCTGGAACAGTGAGATTTTAATGGTTTTCTAATCCCCAAAAGGACTGATATGTCCAGTGCATTTACAATTATAAGAGCTGTTTTGAAACCTCTGTGGTGTGGGAAGGAAGGCAGAGTGGAGAAGAGCAATCGAGGTGAGAAAATACAACACAACCCAGATGTGAGAATTGTGGGAAGAAAAATTTCATAGATTCCACCTTAATTAACTCATTGTCAGTCTAGGTGAGGATTTACTCTTACAGTTTTCAATTTTCTGTTCTCACCCCAGAACTAGCATTATAGGCACTCTTCTGAAATCTGTGTGATTGCAGTTCCTTGGTCTTCCCTGTTATGTGGAACTTGACATATTAAAAAAATAATAATTTTTTCTTTTATTCTGTAAGAACTGCTGGTCATTGCCCTATGTGCTGAAAAAGAAATTTGCTGCCTTTCAGGAAAGGCATTTAGCTACCTGCATGGTGAGTAAGTGAACAGCAAATAGCAGTTCAGTCAAACAGCTGTTAGGTCCTTCTGAAGGGAGTGCAAAGGACTCCCTATATTGCAACTATTTTCCTCAACACTCAATATTTTATTTCCAGTCTTTGGCCCTAGTTCACAGTGTTACTACTATAAAGACACAACCTGCACCACCTTTGCTGGTTTTTTATTCCTAGCAGAAAACAGATATAACTGCTATTAGAAAGAATGTTTGTTTATAAAGCTTGTAGATGAATATCTGTATTACAAGAGTAATAGTAGCAGTCCTGAATTCTCCTCTCTCACTTGGAAAATTTCCAGTAAAATAAATAGTTGGTATATTCTGACTACCAAACCAAATTAACCAACCTACTCCAAGACTCCACATACAAACCCCTAAACACAGATCCCACCAACTACCTGGAAAAAACCACTAGATCCAAAATAAAAGCCTCCCCCATCAGCGAAGAGATCCAGCAAAGAATCATTCCCAGAGAGAAATCATCCAGATGCCCTAAGCTCCATGGGCTCCCCAAGATACACAAAGAAGGAACCCCACTTAGACCCATAGTCAGCTCCATAGGCTCACCTCTACAAAACCTAGCCAAATTTCTCGCCAAACAACTACAACCCTATGCAGAATCCATCACCTCACATGTAAAAAACTCATTCCATTTCATAGAGATCATAAAGAAACAAAACTTACAGCCCAGTGACCTACTCGTGAGCTTCGATGTCATATCCCTCTTCACCCAAGTGCCAATCAAAGAAGCCTTGACAGCTATCCAAAACAAATATAACCCCCCCAAGCACATTCTAGATCTGATTGGCAATAGCTTATATAGCAAGGAAAAATAGAGAGAAAAGACAAAGGCAAAACATACTACATGAAGAAATTAAAAAATTTGAATCCAAACTACAAAAAGAGCCCCAGGATGAATCGATTAAAGTGGGAATGGCATTAGCCAAACATAAATTAAATGTGATGGAACAAGGAGAAAGAGTTAAAGAATTGAAATTGGC
>NW_015387339.1:267874-270273 GCF_001527695.2 Protobothrops mucrosquamatus
GGCTGTGACCCAGCAGTCACGTCCCCACCCTCCATTTCGTCGATGCTAAGTGCTTGCGGGGGTGGGAGCTTCCATGCCTCGTCCGGACGATCTCCCTTGTTGTTTTTTCCCATCCGGCTCCACCTGGCTCGAAACTCCAGAGTCGCCCTCCTATCCTCCATCTCATCCTGCGACAACTCTCGGGCATACCTGGCTCGCAACTCCAGAGTCGCCCTCCTATCCTCCATCTCATCCTGCGACAACTCTCGGGCACACACAGCCACCTCCAGTCGAGGGAGTCCTGGGCTACCTTTCTTCCATACGCCTCCCAGCGGGGAAACCCCTTTTGGGCACGGCGGGTGGGTCGGGTGCGGTGGGGGGTCCGGATCGCCATGTTAACCCGTCCTCATTCTTATACCTCACCTCCCACGCTCCCCACGTGCGAGGTTGCACTCCCGGTGTGTGGCTGCAAGGGTCTAAGGTCATAGCGACCCCCATAGCAGTGGAGTCGGCGCAACTCTCCAAACAGCAACAGTGCCGCATCCCCAGTCGCACGCTCTCCTTTTCTTCCCCCAAACTCCTCTCATGGCACTGGGTGGCATCCAGTGCAACAGCTACCGAGATCCCAATATTTGTAGGCTCCAACATCTGCACCGGCCTCACTCCAGCGTCCAAAGTCGGGGGGGGGGGTATCGGCACGTAGGCCACTATTCCTTTTTCGGGCATTGTCTCTCCTGAGTGGGGGAGGAGGGGCAGGGTCGCAGTTCCTATTGCGGTTAGTCCATGTCGGCTGCTTGCATGTCTCCCACGTCCTTAACGTTAAATACGCCGGGCGCAGGTCTATATGCCGGTTAATGGACCCCTCGCGCGACAACCAGGCCTCCTTCAGTAGCCTGCCACTTTTGGTGGCATCATTGGCAATCACCTCCACAGCATCAAAGCCAAACCTATGCCCAGACTCTGCCATATGGGTGAAGATCTGAGAATATTGCTCCCCTCTTTTTATGGCCAATTTGTGCTCTTGAACTCTCGTTTTAACCCTTTTGGAAGTCTCACCCACGTAGCTACTGGAGCAGTCCTCACAGTCAATTCTGTAGACCACCCCAGATTTCTCTGCCATGGGGAGTGGGTCTTTAGGTCTCATGAGGCACGAGCGCAATGTCTGGCTAGGTTTATGCGCCACCATGATCTTATAAGGTGCCAGCAACCTAGCCGTGGCCTCCTAAACATTGTTGACATACGGGAGGGTAACACGTGTAGTTTGAGAAGGTGGAGTCCCCGTCTGCCAATTGCCAGGGGGTCTAGGTGAAACACTATGGCGCTTAATAAATCTGGTGGGATACCCATTCTGCCTACAGATGCGAAAAAGGTGCTTTCTTTCCTGCATTCTAGCCCCGGCTGTACTACAGTGGGAGTCAGCTCTTTTAAAAAGAGTTCTAATGCAGCTGACTTGGATAGGCAGTGGTTGGTCAGATCTAGAATGTGCTTGGGGGTTATATTTGTTTTGGATAGCGGTCAAGGCTTCTTTGATAGGCACTTGGGTGAAGAGGGATATGACATCGAAGCTCACGAGTAGGTCGCTGGGCTGTAAGTTTTGTTTCTTTATGATCTCTATGAACTGGAATGAGTTTTTTACGTGTGAGGTGATGGATTCTGCATAGGATTGTAGTTGTTTGGTGAGAAATTTGGCTAGGTTTTGTAGAGGTGAGCCTATGGAGCTGACTATGGGTCTAAGTGGGGTTCCTTCTTTGTGTATCTTGGGGAGCCCATAGAGCTTAGGGCATCTGGATGATTTCTCTCTGGGAATGACCTCTCTCTGGGAGGTCACCACCACACATCCACGCAAAAAGCAAACCCAAACCCACACAGATGATGAGGCACAAACTAGAAGCCAGTCCACAGCTGCATCATTAGCCACTTTAAACCTTTCCAATCCATACATGAAGCAAACTGACACCCACCATAAAGATGTGGCACGACCACGAACATGAAGCCAAACTACAGCAATGAAGCTCACCATCTCAAATCCCCCTGGCCTAGGGGCATTTTAAATTGGTTTTAATTAAATTTTATTAGAAGCGGCCTATTTAAATATTTATTTTTAATCATTTTTTAAATTTTGTATTGTATTGTATAAATTGTTTTTAACTGGCTGTAAGCCGCCCTGAGTCCTCCGGGAGAAGGGCGGGGTATAAATATAATAAAATAAGAAATAAATAAATAACTCAGACTAACCTGAGCACAACAAAGCCCCCACCCAAACAGAACACTCCCCCATCCAATCAGAGCACAGCCAACCCCCCATCCAATCAGAGCACAGCCAAGCTCCTTAACCAATCAGAACACACCTCCACCCAATCAGAACACAGCCAAGCTCCCACCCAATCAGCTCAAACCCCACTGGCAGTTAAAAGGAAGAA
>NW_015387339.1:273975-279395 GCF_001527695.2 Protobothrops mucrosquamatus
TAAAAATATAAATATATATATATATATATATATATATATATATATATATATATATATATATATATATATATATATATATATATAGGTCTTTGGTCATTCGGGTTCTCTCCCGCGTAAAATTGGAAGTGTCCTGGCAACGTTTCGACGAAGTCACATTCATCATCTTCAGGCTGGTGTCTTCAGCTTCGTGCTTCTGGGAGTAGCAGAGTAGTGTGCGATCGCAACTACAATCCTATGCAGAATCCATCACCTCACACATAAAAAACTCATTCCAGTTCATAGAGATCATAAAGAAACAAAACTTACAGCCCAGCGACCTACTCGTGAGTTTGGATGTCATATCCCTCTTCACCCAAGTGCCTATCAAAGAAGCCTTGACAGCTATCCAAAACAAATATAACCCCCCAAGCACATTCTAGATCTGACCAACCACTGCCTATCCATACATGAAGCAAACTGACACCCACCATAAAGATGTGGCACGACCACGAACACGAAGCCAAAGTACAGCAATGAAGCTCACCATCTCAAATCCCCCTGCAACTCAGACTAATGTGAGCACAACAAAGCCCCCACCCAAAAAGAACACTCCCCCATCCAATCAGAGCACAGCCAACCCCCCATCCAATCAGAGCACAGCCAAGCTCCTTAACCAATCAGAACACACCTCCACTCAATCAGAACACAGCCAAGCTCCCACCCAATCAGCTCAAACCCCACTGGCAGTTAAAAGGAAGAAACAGTTGCGATCGCACACTACTCCCAGAAGCACGAAGCTGAAGACACCAGCCTGAAGATGACGAATGTGACTTCATCGAAACGTCGCCAGGACACTTCCAATTTTACGCGGGAGAGAACCCGAATGACCAAAGACCTACATACAAATACCCGCGAAAACCTCAGAAAACAAATATATATATATATATATATATGAAACTATATTTCCTTCCTTCCTTCCATGTTCCCATAAGGGGGAACAACCTTTCTCTCTCTCTCTGTCTCCCTCCCTCTCTCTCTCTCTCTCTCTCTCTCTGTCCCCCCCTCCCTCCCTCCCTCTCTCTCTCTCCCTCTCTCTCTCCCTCCCTCCCTCCCTCCCCCCCCTCTCTCTCTCCTCAACAGGCTTGTGGAGTATATAGGAGGAGGAAGGTGTTTGCCGCCTAGAGGCATTTATTAAAATAATAAAGGCTGGATAAAAATAAATACACAAAATAGCACAGGTTTTTTAACCAAATACCTTCAATAGAACATTGTACAATAGATTGCAAACTAAGTTTCCCTTTTAATGGAAGAGAATATTGGGGGGGGGGCACACACACACACACAAACACACACACACACAGACAGACTATAAAAACCCTAGAGTTTGTCCTTTCTTAATACTTTAAAATAAGTAAATAAATAAGGACTGTTATAAATCATTTGAGTCTTTTTTAAAATATATTCCTTAAACTCTCATCCAATTTGAAATCCAACATTAAGCAATGTATTAACTTTAAAAAGTAATTAATGATAAATGTATGGAGCTATTATTGTATTTCAGCCAACCCACTGACACATCATATTAAGTGTACACAATGTATAAGTGAATGATAGTTTTACTGAAGTAAGGGTCTTTGTGATTTTCCAACTATCCATCTGTTAAGTCATCCACTTTAGCAGAAAGCAACTTAGACGAGAAAAGAAAGAATAGAACATATACAGTAGATTAAATGCCTGTTGCAATCCCCTCTCAATATCCCAACTAACCCCAAAATAATTCCTGATATCTCCTGGGCTCCAAAAGAGTCTATTCCTTTCCCTTCCCACCTTTATTTGCATAATTCCATATCAAAGCAAATTAGCCGCTAAGAGAGGGATAAGGAAATATAGCCAAGTTCTTATCAACTAATTGAACTGACCAGTCTTTAGGGTAACAAATATAATAATAAAATTTGGGGAGGCATGTTCTAGTTTTTAGTTAATCTGCAGCATCACAGAAAATAATTTGCAATTACTTTTGAATGAACCAAGAAAATAAATTAAAACTACAGACCAAGACTTGTCAGTACTAAAGTGGTTTTCTGTAATGAAGGCCAAGAAAAATGTCAGAAGGTGTTATGTATTAAGCATGAGAAAGAAATTTTTAACCTTTGCCATTTGGGAGACTTCAGTAGAGGTGTAATGCATAATTGTTTTACAGATTGTCATCGTGCTAATGTCAGAAGCCTCAACGATGAAACCTTATTTCCTTTTTTCTTTCTCTCAAAATCTATAAAATTAATTTATCAGCTATTTACCAATCTCTAAGAGTTTCATAGGAATAACAGTATGTTTGTACTAAGTAGAAGTCAGAAAGTAAGCATAAAGTCAAACCAAATCAAACATCATGCTCAAAATTCAACTTTTAACAATGCTAGACAATCCCATAACCATAGATTATGATCCAGCTCAAAAGCTTATTGAGGACTATATATTTATTGATCATCTCCAAGGAACAGTTGAATCCAAATGTCCCATTCTGGGCTGCTGCACTCATACACCTGCACCCCAACGGCAACTTCCCAGGATGAAGGAATCCATAACCTCTGTATCCAGATATACAAAAAAAAAAAAAAATGGGCAGAGAAAATAGCCTTGAATAACCTTGAGGCCAAGTTATGTAGGATTTCATTATAGGTCAGTACAGAGAGTCCTTGACTTAGAACCACAATAGGGACCAACATTCTGGTTGTAAGTCATTATGGTCACAGATTGAGGCAGTCACATGAGTGGATCCAATTTTTAAACTGTTTTTATAGTGATCCTTAAGGGAATCATGTGGTCATAAATCCGATTCATGTGGTCTGAGTTATTGTCATTAAGATAAGACCTGATTATTTTCTAGCTCAATATCTGTTTAACAATATTATATTTGTTAAAGTAAGACTGACATTTTTCTTACCTATCCAAAAAAAGGAACTTTTAAAAAAAAGTTACATCCAAGTTCTTTAGTAATGAAAAATAGTCTTACATTATTTATGTAATTATAAGATTTTTGAGGCATCTAATAAACAATTCCTTATAACTGAAACATGGATGCATTTGTGTCTATCTGTTTAGAACGGAATAATATAGAATCTGCTTACATCCAGTAGTGCTTTTTCATAGAAAATGTAGTCTCAGGTATTTATTTTTCAATCTATTACCTTTCTATTAAAAATAGCAACTTATTCAGTTTTACAAAGTACCTTGAGATGCAACCGAGGAAAATATTGCAACAGCTGAATACGTAGTTATTCTACAAGACAGCTGTCCAAAGGCATTAATGTTCTCATACATTCATAACAAAATGAACAATTCCAGCTTCTAATAGAGAACCTGGATAAATCTAAAATAAAAAAGAGGTAGTTTAAAATAGTGGCTAAGGTGTCAAATTAGCATTCTGGAATCCCAGGATGAAGTCCACTCTGAGCTGTAGAAGCTCACTGGATGATTTTGAGCCAAATCACTCTCTGTCAGTCAATGTAGCTCATCGCTGATTTGGGGCAAGGATGAGAGAAGGAACTGCAACATTAAGCAGCCTGAACTGCTGGAGGAAAAGGAGGATTTAAATTAAGTAAATTAAAAAAAAGGAACACTTGGATTTCACAAGTCATCTTTAGAATGTATTAATCTAGCTTTCTCTGGAGGGTCTCATTTTCGCAATCTGAACATACATTAGTTATTTATATGGCTTAGTAAGGAACATATATGCTTTACTTGTTACTATAGATAATTATCACACACTAATATGCCACTACTTTACATGTTGCAATTAGAACTATCATGAAGATAAAAATTGCTTGACAATAAAGAAAAGTAAATTATAGATTATTTTATAATAATCACCAGAATTGATGCACCAACTAAGTATAAGTACTATTTCTGATAAAAAAGGAAACAGCATCACAACAAAAACAAAGGCTTAACAAAAATAATACTTATTTTATTAGTTAAGACGGTTTCAAAGCAAGGAAGAAATGCATATATTTCTCATAACATTAGAATAGATCTCTGCTTGCTTAAAATGTTGAATAATATCCCCAATAGTTTTTATTATTCAAAACACATCAAAGACTGTTAAAGTTAGCTTTTAGACATACTGAATTCTGATTTATATACATATCAGTGTAATCAGTAATAAATGAATTTTTCTCTTAATACAATTTTTTTTAAAAACAAAAAAGAATCAATGATCCAATAGACTGCTAAAAACCTGTCAATAAAAGATATTATAATCACCTAGCTGGATAAAACAAGATGCTTTAACTTTTAATCATACTGTATGTCTTTACACTGTTGCTATTATTGTTGCTCTTATGTGTGATTATTAAGCTTTTGTTTGGTAGACTGTTGCATATTCATTCCTCTGATAAATAATTACTGATATTTTTTATCAGAAACAATGGAGAGTCGCAGTTTTGCGTCATGGCGGAAGGGACACAGGAAGGCAGGGCTCTGCCTTCTGCGGCCAATTTCGCCCTGCTTGGGGCCCTAAAAGGGCCTAAAGTTGCCCCGAAGAGGCGATGAAGAAGGAGGGGTGCCTCGTTGATCATAGAGAGACAATGGTCTTTCTGTTTGATCCAAGGAAAGCCCTCCAAACCAGCAGGGGAAAGACTGGCTACATTCCTGTGGCCAGCCATTAGTTGCTGACAACCGAAGAAGAAAAGCATTAATCAGCAATCGTAAACGCCATGTTTGGAACTGGATGAGAACATTGATCCTTTTGTTACTATTTTACAACTGAATTTCCTGGGAAAGGCTCCCAAGAAGCTAGAAACCTCCGAACATGAACGGAAGTAGTGTTTTAATTTCTTTTATAGGGAACAGAAATACATAATACTGAAGTGGAAGTAACATAAAGCTACAGTTTTGATAAATTTGATAACTGAGATAATTGTTAATCTTTTCTCTTTGAAAAAAAAAGCATTAAGGTGAAATATAAGAAATCAATCCTTTGTCTTAAGAGTGGAAAATGGACTTTGAATCACATCTAGTGGTGGATTTGAGTATAGCACTACAACTAGCTTCCTGGCTGCCTGGTGATTTCTAACTTAATGAAGAACAGCTGGCAATAAAGGAAAATATTTTGGCATATTTATCACCCTGACCTTCTTGGATTATAAACATTTACTGAGCTTGGACTTTTAATCTCAAGAACTATTGGTAGAGAGAGGAAAATTTGACTTTTGACTATGTCAGAGAGACTTTTGAGCTGTCTTCAGGGTGGTTGAACACTTTGAACATTGTGGATTACAACCTTGCCTGACCGACAATTCTTGGACACCTGAGACAAAAGATCACTACAAAATATTGCTTTTATGACTGGACCCATATTCTGGAACCTATTGGATTATAAAGTCTACACATAAAAACCAGAAAACTAGATGAAACTTTGTTTTACTCTTATTAAGATTGGTGAT
>NW_015387339.1:280078-283094 GCF_001527695.2 Protobothrops mucrosquamatus
AGTATTATTGTTTATATAATACTAGACATTTATAAAAATAAATCGGTATAGTTACAACTAACATTTGATAAAACAGTAATATTCCTTTAAATAATTAACATAGTTAATAGTATAACAACTATTTCCAATCATCAACCTTAATACTTAATATAATAAAGCTCTAAAATCTCTTCTTATTCTAACGTGTTTCAACCCACTGATAAAATTTTTCCCAGGTTTTATAAAAGAAACAATGGAGAGTCAATGCAATCATTTTAAAGGGGAAAAAAATAGGCACTTTTTCATGTATCACAAGCCTGTCCAATTTGTGGTTTGTTAAAGCTAATCCTAATCTTTCAGCTAAATTCTAACAATCAGTGGAAATCCATTCTAGGTAGACAACTAGAATGAACATCTTCAAACTTCTATTCAACCACTTCTCAGGGCCCATGAATTTATTTTTACTTTGAAGATTATAGGTTGTACGAAGATCTCAAATATTAAACATACCTACTAAGGATAATTAGCACTTAAATATAAATCAGTTATAATAGTCTCCAATGTTAGTATTCCCTATCAGTGATCATCTTTATTTGGGCTCTGAAATAGGATTGAACAATGGTTACTATGTGTATGGGTGACTATCAGAGATCCCAGAACTGATGCAAAAGAATTCTGGAATTAGGTTCTGGAAACCACTGCCAAGAAGACTTCAAAAACGGATTCATGTATTTGTCAGGTATCTAGCTGTGTATTTTGCAACAACAAATAAAAGCAACAGGAACAACAATATTGTATGCTTTAAAAAAAAATAACCTCCCAATATGTAAAACAATACAGACACCTTCTATCCAATTGTTTATCTTTACAATAATTATACATTGGCTAAATATACCCTTCAAGTTTGATTTAACTCATCCACCACTCCTGTGGTTGTTATTTTTTTAAAATTATAGTAATGAATAATAGATATCAATAGAAAAGGCCCCACAGCTTGGATCCACACATATATTATACCAATACATTATAACATCCTAGTTTCTTGGGAAGAACTCACTGTCTTCATTCCAGCTAAAAACCCACCAGCAGTGTTTTCATATTGTTGTGCATATAATAAAAATAGCATCTATTGAACAGAGTGAACAGCTTGCCTACAGAACAGCAGTGGGGTTTACAAAAGAACTGGGTATTAAAAAGAAAAAAAGAAAAGCAAAAGCAAAAGCAAAATCATATTCATTTCCAAAGTAGAAGATCATACTAGAGGCCACAGTAAAGAAATTAATATCAGATGCAAATAATTTAAAAAACACAAAAGAACAAAAATTAAAAAATGTAAGGATCAGGACAAGCCTAATAAAAATAATATTGGCTTAACACCAGAAAAAATCAAGAAATTTTGGAAATCTAAGAGCAACAAATGACAATGATAGCTGGCAGAATTGAGGCATGAATCATCCAATTTAAGCAAAATCAGTTACTTCAATCAGACCAGAGATGATTCTATCAAACTACAAATGGCAATTCAAATTCAGAAAATAGAAAATTAAACAAAAAGGAAACAACCCAGTGTTGGAAAGGTCTATGAGAAACATGTACAGACTATAATAAAAGTGCTGGATGGATAAAAGATGAATTCAAGATGAATTTAGTAAAAATCAAATTGAAGACCTAATAATAGCAGAAATTGTTAAATATCAAGTAAAAATGATTAAAAACTGAACATTTCCTGAAAATGATTGATTGTATGTTTTTTGGCTCAAATATTTGACTAGCTTACTTCCAACTACAGCTAAATAGTTTGATGAAATATTGCATAAATGAGACATTAGTGAGTAGTTAATAACTAGAAAAATATATCTGATTCAAAATGACCCAGTGAAAGGAACAATACCAGGAAGCTATAGGCCAATAATATGCTTGCCTATCATGTTTATGTAATTCACAGGTATACTAGCAGACAACATCCAAGATTATTTAAAAGAAAATAGCATCATCCCAGTAGAATGGAAAAGAAATAAAAGGGAAATCAGAGGTACAAAACATCAATTTCTGAATGATAAAATGATTCTTGGATTTGGAAAAGTTGCTAAACTAATTTACATATCATCTGGATTGATTCATTACTACAGAACTGTATCATCAAATGTTTGGAAACAACTGTCAGTAAAAACACTAGTCATGTGTGAGGATGGCGGACCTACTGTTTTCGGCTCCGTAATCTCCGCGGGGTCCTCAGCGGAGATGGGGGAGCCTTGAAAGGTCCGGGGGTGCTCGCCGGCCGGAGCTGGAAGGAGGAGAGGGTCGGCGAGCGAAAAGGACGAGTCGGACCGCGGGACCACCCGGGCGGAGCCGTGAGCCGTGAGGGGAAGCCGAGCAGACGAGCGGAGCGGCCTGGCGAGCGGAGCGGCCTGGCGAGCAGATGAGCGGAGCGGCCTGGTGGGTAGAACGGAGCCGGGCGGCCGGGGAAACCGGCGATGGGCCGTCTCGGGGCCTGGCGGCGGGTCGTCTCGGGGCCTGGCGGAGAGATTGGACCGGGCGAGGAGAGCGAAGCCGGGCGGCCTGGCGGAGAGGTTGGGCCGTCTCGGGGCCTGGCGGCGGGTCGTCTCGGGGCCTGGCGGAGAGGTTGGAGAGGCCGGGGCCTGGCGGAGAGGTTGGAGAGGCCGGGCGAGGAGAGTGAAGCCGGACGGCCTGGGGGCCTGGCGGAGAGGTTGGAGAGCGGAGCCGGGCGGCCGGGGAAGCCGGCAGCCGGTCGTCTCGGGGCCTGGCAGTCGTTTTGGGGCCTGGTGGCCGGGAATATCGGAATACCGGAGGCCGGTTGACTTGGGGCTTGGCGGCCGGGAGGGCCGGCGGCCGGCCGACGCGGGGCCTGGCGATGCGGGGCCTGGCGGCCGGGAGTACTGGCTGCCGGAGGACTTGGGGCCTGGCGGCTGGGAAAATCGCCGACCGGACGTTTCGGGGCCTAATGGCCAGGAAGAACGGCCAGGAAGAACGGCGGCCGGATGCGGCGGCGGCCTGATACGGCGACGGCCAATGGCTC
>NW_015387339.1:285877-287526 GCF_001527695.2 Protobothrops mucrosquamatus
AATAAATAAATAAATAAATAAATAAATAAATAAATAAATAAATATTTATAGAAAAAAATGAAGCAGTGGAAGACAGAATTGGTGGTTGGGAATGAAAATTGGTGGTTGAGAATGAAAAAAATATGGGTTTGTCAACATTAGGATAGGCATCTTCCAGGGTGACTCATTATCACCCTTATTATTTATCATTGCCATGATCCCACCTTCAATAATATTGGAGAAAATAAATCTTGGCTAGCAAACCGCCAAAAATACTAAAATCTCACATTTGCTTTATATAAATGATCTTGCAGAAAATCAGAAATCGAAATCCAGTCACTGACAAAATATATAAGAATTTTTAGCACGGATAAAGCAGTGGAATTTGGCCTATAGAAATCTGCTACAGTAGCAGTAAATTGGGTAAAATCACAAACAATAAGGTAACAAAAATACTGAAAGGTGAAATCATCAGGAACCATTAGGACAAAGCCTACAAGAGTCTGGGCATTTTACATTTAGATAATATCAAGCATGGACAAGTTAAAAATGTGATTAGTAAAGAATATATCCACAAAGAGTGAAAAAATTGCTAAAGATGAAATTGAACACCATCAAAACCATCAATTCCTGGGCCATACCTGTGATATGATATACACCACTGGAATTATTAACTGGAGAGAAGCTGAACTGGACAGCTTGGCTCAAAAACTGATGACAATTCACTATATATTACGTCCCCATAGTGATATTGATAGATTATACCTGCCCAGCAGAAATGGAGGCAAAGGTTTACTTCAGGTCAAACAAATTACTGAAGAAGAAAAGTTTGCATTGGCTGATTATATAAAAGACAGCCAAGAACAAGCACTGATGCAAGTTAAAATTTGGAACACACTAAATATACAGGAAACAGAAAGTGAATATTAAAATAATGTAGTAAAACACGAACAGAGTGCTGGCAAGGAAAAGAATTACATGGTCAATTTCTGGAACGGACTGAGGGGAAAGTGGATAAAAATAAAACCTGGCAGTGGTCTACAACTGGAATATTAAAAAAAGAAGAAATTTAAGCTCTGATTTTGGCTGTGCAAGAACAAGCCATTCACACAAATACATTCAAGATCAGTATTGAAAAATCATCAAATGATTCAAAGTGCAGATTATGCAAAGAAGTAGAAGAAACGGTAGATCATATATTCAGCTAATGCAAGAAGATTACACAACCCGATTATAAAGAACAATGTAACACAGTGGCCTGTGTTATGGATTCACTGGAACATCTGTAAAAATTATCATGTTCCAGTAATGAAAAATTGGTAGGAACACAGAGTTGAAAAAGTAGTTAGAAAATCTCTAAATTGACAAAATTTCCATCTGTCAATTGCAAAATTGCTTGCATTTGCACATTTATTACACTAGGCTCTTGGGAAGAAATTGATGTGTATGAAAGAACTTTGACTTCACATTGTTGTGAACACATTATCATTAAAAGAATAAGAACTGCCAGTGAGACACTATCTTGATGTGGTTGTGGGGCTTGTGTGCTGTTGTGGCTCCGTCCTGTGGGTCCCTCTCATCAGAGGAGGAAGGCTCTGAACATGACGGAGAGGAGATGGCCAGGCCTCCCTCTCCAGGACCTTCCCCTCTGGTGCGGCCTTCGGTGCCTT
>NW_015387339.1:290544-311373 GCF_001527695.2 Protobothrops mucrosquamatus
GAAACTCAATCCTTCCGAGCGCAACTACACCATCTGGGAAAAAGAGTTGCTGGCTATCAAGGCCGCATTCGAGGCTTGGCGGCATCACCTTGAGGGGGCCCGATACCAGGTGGAGGTGCGGACGGACCATCGGAACTTAGAGCACCTCACCACGGCCAGGAAGTTGAACCAGCGGCAGATCCGGTGGTCGTTGTTTTTCACCCGGTTCAACTTCCACGTCACCTATGTTCCGAGCGGCCTCAATCAGAGGGCGGACGCGCTATCCCGCAAGCCGGAATACTTCTGCCCCAAGGACCCCCTTCCCCCTTGGACGGTGCTGCCCGCAGAGGCCTTGGCTGCGGTCCAGGAACCGGCGGACCTGCGGGCTCAGGTGCTGGAAGCGCAGCGCCGTGATGACTGGTCACAGCAGCGGAGAGCGGAAGTTGGCCCAGCGTCCCCATGGACCTTGGAGGACGGCTTGCTGAAGCACCGGGGCCAACTGTACGTGCCTACAAGTCCGCTCCGAGCCCTTGTCATGAACCAGTGCCATGACAATCCCGCGGAGGGGCACTTCGGGTTCTTCAAGACCTTGAATCTGGTGACGCGGACTTTTTGGTGGCCTAGGGTACGGCATGACGTGCACGTTTACGTGACGTCCTGTGTGACATGCCGACAGGCCAAATCCGCGTCCGGCCCACCTCCTGGACTCCTCCAACCACTGCCGACACCGGAGAGACCGTGGGGTGCCATCTCCATGGATTTCCTGACGGATCTACCACTGTCCGCCACGTTCACGACCGTCCTCGTGGTGGTGGACATGCTCACGAAGATGGCCCATTTCATCCCGTGCTGCGGACTGCCATCCACCCGCACCACGGCCCGTCTGTTCCTGCAGCACATCTTTCGCCTCCATGGCCTGCCGGACAGGGTGGTGTCGGACCGCGGGGCCCAGTTCACGACCCGCTTCTGGAAAAGCCTGATGGCCGCGCTGGAGGTGCAGGTGTGCCTATCGTCGGCGCACCATCCGGAGACTGACGGGGGCACGGAGAAGGTCATCGGCATCCTGGAGCAGTACCTCCGCTGTTTCGTCACCAGCAGCAGGACAACTGGGCCGAGTACCTTCCCCTGTTCCCGAGACCCAGGACTTCCTCTCGGAGCTGCAGGCGGTGCAGCAACTGGTGCGACGGCAGCTGATCCGGGCGAAGGAGGACTATAAACGGGTCGCCGACCGCTCCCGACAGGCAACGCCACCGCTGGAAGTTGGAGATCGGGTGTGGCTGTCCATGAAACACCTCCCCTCGGACCGGCCGGTGAGGAAATTGGACCACTGCTTTATCGGTCCCTTCCCAGTCGAGGCGGTCATCAACCCGGTGGCCTACTGGTTGACTCTACCACGCTCCATGCGGCTCCACCCCATGTTTCATCGGTCCCTCCTGGTCCCTGAGGCCCCTGCGAGCCATCTCCGACGCCCGGCAATGCCTGCCCCTCCGGTCGCAGCCGACGAGGACGACGCCTCGACGTACGAGGTGGACAGTATTCGGGACTCCCGTTGGCTGAAGGGGCGCTTCCAATACCTCATCGCCTGGAAGGGGTATGGGCCCGAAGATTTCAGCTGGGTGGATGCGTCTTCCATTCAGGCCCCTGACCTGGTACGGGCCTTTCACGACCAGTTTCCGTCCCGACCACATCCCGACCGTCAGACCCGGGGAAAGGGCCCTGCGGTGGGGGATAGTGTTGTGGCTCCGTCCTGTGGGTCCCTCTCATCAGAGGAGGAAGGCTCTGAACATGACGGAGAGGAGATGGCCAGGCCTCCCTCTCCAGGACCTTCCCCNTTGTGAACACATTATCATTAAAAGAATAAGAACTGCCAGTGAGACACTATCTTGATGTGGTTGTGGGGCTTGTGTGCTGTTGTGGCTCCGTCCTGTGGGTCCCTCTCATCAGAGGAGGAAGGCTCTGAACATGACGGAGAGGAGATGGCCAGGCCTCCCTCTCCAGGACCTTCCCCTCTGGTGCGGCCTTCGGTGCCTTTCGACGGAGAGGAGATTGGCCAGGAGCCCGGTGCTTCTGGGATTGGCCAGGAGCCAGGTGCTTCTGGGATCAGCCAGGAGCCAGGTGTATCGGACTCCGAGGAGGATACGTCTTGGCTGGATCCACGCCAGCGTCGGAGGGACAAGCGTGCGCAGCAGCTGAAACACCGTGCCAGAGATTTCAGCTGAGTCACGGCCACACCCCACAGGCTATATAAGCTAGGGGTGTGCCGTTTGAAACTTTTGTGACGAACAATTTTGCTGAATCTCCTGCTGCAGCACTCCGGCAATTTATCCTGGACTTATCGTATGTTTGTAGTGTGTTATCAGTAAAAGCCTTGGCAGGCAGCCATGGAGTTGCTGCCAAGTGTTCATCTGTATTTGGCTGTGCTGAGCAGTTTTTCAGCCCTCGGCTGACTGGTTGGGGGGTGTGAGTCGGACGGGGGACAGAACATCTTGTTCGTCACCAGACAGAACCATCGTTAACCCACGATGGACCAACAGCAGCAGCAGCAGATTCAACAGCTGATGGATGCTAATCAGCTATTGCAACAGCAAGTAGGCCATTTAACGGCTCAACTCGCTTTGGCTAATGCTCCTGCTGCTCCTCCCCCTCCCCCTCCCCCTCCTCCTCCTCCACGTTCAAGATGCCCTGTGAACGTGCCAAAAAGATTTTCTGGGCAGACGGAGCTGTTCCTGGCCTTCATGGGACAATGCCAACTCTTTATGGTGATGAGGCCGGAGGATTTTCCGGATGATCGGGCTCGGGTGGCGTTTGTGATCAGCTACCTTTCTGGCTCTGCCGCCCGATGGGCCATGCCCCTGCTGTTGCAAAACAGTCCATTACTCCTAGACTACCAGGGCTTTCTGCAACACCTGCACGTCATGTACGAAGACCCCCTTCGCGTGCAGACGGCAGCAAGGCGCATTAAGGACCTCCGCCAAGGGAAGCGCGCCTTGCAGGAATATATTGCTGAGTTCCGCCTTCTCGGCCAGGACTCAGCCTGGAATGATGCTGCGTTGATGGATGCCTTCCAGGACGGCCTCTCCGATGACCTGCAGGATGAGTTGGTCCGACTGGAGATGCCCCAGACCCTTGACGCTTTGGTGCTCCAGTGCCTGCGCATCGATGCCCGCCTTCAACGGCGACGGCCTCGTCGATCCCTGCCGGAACCACTGCCAGTGGCGGCACCCCCGCGTTGTGCACCGACAGGACCCCAGACCGCCCCACGCTTTGTGGCAACGGGTGAGGAGCCCATGGAGCTCGGAGCAGCACGACCTCACCTGACGGCCCAGGAGCGGATGGGGTGACGCCAAGGGGGATTGTGCCTCTATTGTGGTGAGGCTGGACATTTTGCCGCCTCGTGTCCCAGGAAGCAGAGTGGGGCGCTCAAGCCTGTTCCGGAGTCTCGGCGTGATCAGCCGGGAAACGGGCCAGGCCTGGTCTAGGGGAAACCCTGGGTCAGGCACAAAACCATGCCCCACCGGAGTCGGCGGCTGTGGACTATGAGCCCCCTCGGCACCTGATCCTGGACACCCGGGTGTTGTTGGCCAACCAGTCGGAGGGACTTCCGGCGCATGCGCTGGTTGACTCGGGGGCCACGTCGAACTTTATGGACCAGGCCTTTGTGGCCCATTTCAAGGTCCCCTTCATTCCAGTGGACCCTCCATTGAGGGTCAAGACTATTGATGGGCAGGAGCTCGTGGCAGGGCCCATCAAATTCGCTACCCAGCCCTTGCGCCTAGCCATTGGGGCCCATGAGGAGGCGATTCAGTTTTATGTGACGGCGGACTTGCATTTTCCCTTGGTCCTGGGGATGGCCTGGCTTCGGGCTCACGATCCTCAGGTGGCATGGTCGAAAAATGCCATCTCGTTCCCGAGCCTGCAGTGTGTTGATCACCACCGCCACACCTGTGCCGGCCAGGACGTCTCCACCCCAGCCGTCTCCTTGCCTCCTGAGCTGACGTCCTTCGCCGATGTGTTCAGCGAAAAGGAGGCGGACCGATTACCCCCGCATCGACCCTATGACTGCCCGGTGGATCTGCTGCCCAACGCGCCACTGCCCGCGGGCCACCTGTACTCCATGTCGGAGCCCGAGTTGGCCGCCCTACGGGATTTCCTGGAGAAGAACCTGGCCCGTGGGTTTATCCGGCCTTCGTCCTCCCCGGTCTCGGCCCCGGTCCTTTTCGTGAAGAAGAAGACGGGGGACCTACGCCTGTGCTGCGACTACTGGCGCTTGAACGCCATCACAGTGTGGAATCGCTACCCCCTGCCGCTCATCCCCGAGCTGATGGAGCGGTTGCGGGAGGCCTCGATCTTCACCAAGCTCGATCTCCGAGGGGCCTACAACCTGGTGTGCGTGCGTGAGGGGGACGAGTGGAAGACGGTGTTTGGCACCCAATACGGCCACTTTGAGTATACCATCATGCCGTTCGGGTTGACCAACGCTCCCGCGGTCTTCCAGCACCTGATGAACGACGTGTTCCGGGACATGTTGGACCGGTTCGTGGTGATCTACCTGGATGACATTTTAATCTATTCCCCAAACCAGGAGAGCCACCTCCAGCATGTCCGCCAGGTCCTGCAGCGCCTGCGGGAGAATCAACTCTATGCAAAGGTGGAGAAATGTTACTTCTTCCAGACTTCCATAGAGTTCCTCGGGCACATCATCATCCCCGAGGGCATCGCGATGGACCCGCGCAAGGTGGAGGCTTTGTGCAGTTGGGAACCCCCACGTTGGGTGAAGGACGTCCAGCATCTGCTGGGGTTCGCCAACTACTACCGGACCTTCATCCCGGGCTTCGCCACTCTGACCTTGCTGCTGACACAACTCCTTCAGAAGAAGGTCCCGTTCCAGTGGGGGGCCCCGCAGCAGCAGGCCTTCGAGGTCCTCAAGCAGGCCTTCATCACGGAGCTGGTCCTCAGGCATCCCAATCCACACTGTCCGTTCGTGGTCGAGACGGATGCGTCCAACGTGGCGATTGGAGCAGTTCTGCTACAGGCTCCGGTGGATGGTGGCACTCTTTTTCCCTGCGCTTATTACTCCCGGAAACTCAATCCTTCCGAGCGCAACTACACCATCTGGGAAAAAGAGTTGCTGGCTATCAAGGCCGCATTCGAGGCTTGGCGGCATCACCTTGAGGGGGCCCNGCCAGGTGCTTCTGGGATCGGCCAGGAGCCAGGTGTATCGGACTCCGAGGAGGATACGTCTTGGCTGGATCCACGCCAGCGTCGGAGGGACAAGCGTGCGCAGCAGCTGAAACACCGTGCCAGAGATTTCAGCTGAGTCACTGGGCCACACCCCACAGGCTATATAAGCAAGGGGTGTGCCGTTTGAAACTTTTGTGACAAACAATTTTGCTGAATCTCCTGCTGCAGCACTCCGGCAATTTATCCTGGACTTATCGTATGTTTGTAGTGTGTTATCAGTAAAAGCCTTGGCAGGCAGCCACGGAGTTGCTGCCAAGTGTTCATCTGTATTTGGCTGTGCTGAGCAGTTTTTCAGCCCTCGGCTGACTGGTTGGGGTGTGTGAGTCGGACGGGGGACAGAACATGTGCTCTGTGGAAGAGAACTATGACAGAAATTCAACCATACTGGACAATTCTAATCAAAGGAGCCAGACAAAAAATATCTCTCCCATCAACAATATAGGGAGACATAATTTACAGAAATCATTCCGGATCATCACCCAGGACCATGCTAGGAGTCGGAGTTCCTGAACTTCTGGTGACAAATGTAATATCAAATATAAGTAGGAGGTCCACATAACAAACCTACCAACTAATGTGCAGCATAACTGTATACCTTGGATGCTATATCAACAAACAAGAGAAAAAGACAAACATCACCAAAATAGAAGATCAGGCTGGAAAATAAGATCTGCATGCTAAGAATAGATGCAACCAAGCTAGAACAGATGAAAGAAAAGAAACTGAAGAACAAGAAGACCAAAGAATACCTGATCAAGAAACAAGGAAGATTAAGGAAGAGCTGTAAACCAAGATCTGAAGCTTGAATTGTACACTATAGGCAGAATCTCCAATTTCAAATGAATCAGAAACATTTCTACCAATTCATTAATGGAGAGAATGCAGTGAACCAATCAGTATCTGACAAAGAAAAAACCGTGCAACTCTGGGACAATGGGGCAATCCAACAAATACAACAAGAATGCAGCTTGCATAAAAGAGGTGATAAGAATAAAAAATGCTGAAATGAAATAACTTGTACTAACATCAGAAACAGTGACGAAACGAGCAAAGAAGCTCAAGAATTGGTCAGCACCAATTCTTCAGACGAACTGCAAAGTTTTTAGTTCAAATATCTGAATGGTCTGCAAACACTCCTCGGCAAGCAACTTAACAACATACTGCAAGGAGGTGAAGTTGAAGACTGGTTAACATCTGGCAAAACCTAACTACCTGATAATGCAAGATTAAAAAAAAAAAAGAGGTAGCACCAAGCAACTACAGGACAATTACCTGCTTACCAACAACTTTCAAATTGCTAACTGGTGTGGTAGCTGATGTAGTCCAACAGCATCTAATTGAAAACAAGATCTTTGTACCTGAGCGGAAAGGAAACTGCCCAAACAAGAGAGGAACAAAAGATCAGCTCCTAATTGACATGATGATTTTGGAAAACTGAAAGAGAAGAAACATCAATTTGAATGTAGCTTGGATTGATTACAGGAAGGCATTCAGTTCCCTGCCATGTAGTTAGATAGTAAGTGCCTGGAAACATCAGAAACTTAGTGCAAAGATCAAGGGCACAATGGAAGACATGGTTGCCAGTCAATGGTGACAGAGTGGGAGTGATTAATACCAAGAAAGGAATCTTTTAAGATGACTCATTCTTAACACTTTTGTAATTGCGCTGATTCTTCTGTGAACAAGTCATCTGCCAGAGTATCCCACCTCTTTTACATGGACAATCTGAAGCTCTATAGAAAAAGACCATTTGAAATAGAATCACTGCTCAACACTGCCTCTATATACAGCCAAGATATTGCAATGGAGTTTGGACTAGACAAATGTGTTAACCTCACCATCAACCAGGGAAAAATAATGAAAGCTGAAGGAATCAAGATGCCCTGTGGAAATAATTTAGTTCATGATAAATTTTTATTTTCACTTCTGCTTCTACTTCTGCATAACAGTTGCTGCAATTCCTCTCAGATAAGGATCCCAATGTAAACAAACAGGCAGAACACCAGTTCTCCCATGGATGGTGCAGGAACTACACGTCAGAACAGTTCTGTGCTAAACTGCAAAGATTGATCAGTTTGGCACAAATAGTCAGTCAGGCTAAGCTAGATTGAAATTCACACTACATGGATATCAGAATTAGTCCTGGTTTTGAATTATGAAGGAACACACTTTTTAAAAATACTCTGGATGTTGAACAATATTCATTGGGGGGGGAGGAAATCAGAGAATAAGCCCTATGATGGGATTTACGGTCAACACAAGCTTTATAATGGTGATCTACACATGAAGGTAATTCTTCATATTTGCAAATGTTGTGCTTTGTATAATTTTATGTATGCATCCACATATATGGGCATGAACTGATCCAGCTGTCCATTTCAACAAGCAATGACACTGTGTCCCATAAGCTCTGCTCCTTTGGGATATGTGTATAACCTGACAAACGACTTATAAAACAGATGGTGCTCTTGTTAGCATGGCCAATTTGACTCACCCCCTTCTTGCAAATATTGCATATACATTTATGCATGTCCATATACAGTATGTACTTGTATATACATCCATGCATGGATGGATGTGTGTCTGTCTTCATTTATTTATGCCACCTAAGGGGAAAAGTACACAGCAGACAGAGTTTCATCTGCTCTTCTTTCTTGAAGATGATGAGAGACTGCCAAAAGGAAATTGGGTCTTTCTTGTCATCATAAACAATGAAGAGACCTGGCTATTGCAAGATTAGAACAGCTGTATTTCATAACACCTGAGACTTCTGGTTCTTGTAAGATTTGGCAATAAAATCTAGGAAGAAAAATCAGCTTACTAATCAACTGGCAGGCAGACCTATCATAACACACATCTAGTTATCTCAAGCTTTGGCTCTTTGCTCTTTTAAAGGTTGTTTGGAACTTTTTCCCACTAGGTTTTTTATCTTCCTGGATGTAAGTGCTCTTTAGCTTAAAGATAGATCTTTTAAATACAGTTCTTTAATGTCTATGTAAAGCTTCTGGGTGAAATCCATGGGAATTGGGATGCAGTGCCACCAGTATGCTGATGACATTCAGCTCTTTTTCTGCCTTTCACCAGAGTTAGGTATGATGGTGGCGTTGAATCAATATTTGAATCCTGTAATGGGAACAAGGGAATCCAATAAACTTTAGCCTCACCTGAGAAGTGAAAGTCCTGTGAATTGGTAATCCCTGGGTCCAGAAATGGGTATCTCTAATTCTAATGGGACTGCCTTTCTTTAAAAGGGCAAGCACAATGCCTGATATAGACCAATGCACCTGGTTCTGCAGCTGCAGCTTTTTCTCACAACAGTTGGCTCGACCACACAAATCCACACTTTGATTTATTTATTTATTGAATTTATATTCAATTAAATTTCTGGTACAGTATTGCCTGATCCTGCACTTGAAGATTATTCAAAATCATAGCTAATAGTGATTGTGGTACTAAATACTCATAAGAGTAATAAGAAATACTCATTCAGAAACTGTAATAACAGTCCTAGAAAGGATAACAATGGCTGCAAGTGTTTTTTTTTTAATAACATCTTGGCCAATTCAATTTGATATGCATGCTTTCAGCTTGTACCATACTATCTGAAGAAGCATTCCAGCTGAACTGACAGACTGGTCCTTTTGTAAAATGGAACAGAAAGGACGATAATATAGTTACACCTCAGGTGTATGGGTCTCCATTTGGCCAATCTTGATGCAAGAGATAAAATATGAGTGTGGAGTTCACCCCCAAATAATGGCAAAGTCCACGGTTATGGATGCAGTCTGGAGAATTGACATACTTGGTGGCACTTATATCATTTATGTTCTACATTTCCTTAAAAAATATATGGGTTTAACATTTTATAGAGATTAATAATTTCTTGCTTTGGCAAATATATTAATTTTGCTTGTTCTAAAGATGTATCAGATAAAAGTAGTTCCAATTAACAATAATGTTTGCAGTCAGAAGGTGTTTTCTTTGTAGATTAATCCATGCCATCTTGAGCTGCTTATAAATCTAAATTTATATCTATTTACATCATTTGCTTAATTACATCATTTGTTAAGCAATGGCATAAATTGTCACTGATGATGTAAATCAAATGATGCAAATGGTATGTTATGCCATTATGTAAATTCAGACTTAACCAATATTCGTGTCTGATACCTCTTTCTTCCCAAATGGTCTGTTAAATCAAGATTTCATCACATTTCATTTCCATCTTTTTTGTGGTACTATTTTATATAATTATGGCAACATGCTCTGGATGGGTAGGTTTGGATTTACTTGTTTATTTAATTTGGGGATTCTGCTTGGAGCACGTTTTTCAAAATCGAACGGAAATGAATAAATAACCTTAACTGCTGCTTGTTACTTAAGCAAATAAAGCTGTTGTGTGGAAACACATTACGTTCTAAGCTATAATCTATCAGAAAAATGAAAACAAATAGTAATAATAACATGAATTTAAAAAACCCTCACCTCATTCACTGTGACATAGTACTGTTCTTGCTGGAATTTGGGAGAATTATCGTTTCTATCCCTCACCACGATCCGAACTTCATGATTGATAATAGTTCCTACTTTTCGATTAATGCACTGGACTTGGACTACAATAGATTGAATGGATGCTGGTAGCTGTAAAGGAGAGAAAAAAATAAAACTATAAGTACGTTAAAGTATTTTCCAAGTATGGATACCTATGGTGGGATGCAATCTTCTTAATTCCATCATGAGGAATAAAGCTAATTTAGTTCATTGGGCTTGTTCCCAAATCAGTATATCAACAATTAAGCCCAAAAATTCTGTTGCTAAGCAAGACATTTATTGAGTTTTGCCCCATTTTATGACCTTTCTTGTCATTTGTTAAGTGAATCAATGCAGGTGTTAGTAACATGGTTGTTAAGTGAATCTGGTTTTCCCATTGACTTTGCCTGTCAGAAAGTTGCAAAGGGGGATCACATGACCCTAGGACATAAATATGAGTCAGTTGCCAAGTATCTGAATTTTGATCACAAGACCATGGGGATGCTGCAATGGTCATAAGTGTGGAAAATGGTCATAAATCGCTTTTTTTAATACCGTAATAACTTCAAATGGTCACTAGAAGAACAGTTGTAAGTTGAGAACTACCTGTAATTAGTCCATAAAAGTTGCACGATATCTGGTCATGAATGTCAGTATATCTCAGATGTAAGTATTGCAGTGCAACTGATATTATATACCTATACAATATATTTTAAAGCTTCTGAACAATTGTAGCGATTGCCTTATATTAAAATATATAAATGTCATGATCACATTTTGCCTTTAACTAATTGTCAAATAGAAAATTCAAATACAACAGGTCTGCTTTTAAAGAATATAAGTGAGATCAATCTGTCTTCTGTTTCATCAAACATTAATTGTATTAGAACAAGGCTTTTCAACCAGTGGTACGGGTACCACCTGTGGTACATTGGCACCTGGCAGGTGGTACAGGACCATCCTAGAAAAGTGATAGCAGGGGAGGGGAATGAGCTGAACTGGTGGCAGCACCGCACAAGCCTGAGCGAGAGATGGCTGGAGCTGCAGGACTGTCAGGGCTCAGCAGAAGCGCCAGGATCAGCGCCAGGCTCCAGCTGATCCTGGCGCTTCTGCTGAGCCCAGAAGAAGTGCCAATCAGCTGGAATGTTGCAGCATCTCCATGGTCTTGTGATTTACATTCAGATGCTTGGCAACTGATTCATATTTATGATGGTCACAGTGTCCCAAGGTCATGTGAAGTGATCAAAACCTGCTGCAACCACCCAGCAGATGGGGAGAAATAAAAACCAAACCCCCTCCCACCCACCCCACTGCCACAGAACTCAACAGAAATGCTCACAACAATGAAAACCTTGGACAGGAGGAAGAGCGCCACTGGGTGGGCAGGCAGGTTTCTTGCCTGCTGTGGCTTGGGGGGCACTTTTTTCAGTGCCATTGTAATTTTGAACAGTTACTAAGCAAACTGTTGTAAGTCGACTACCTGTACTTCATTACTTTTTTCCTTTTTTTATGGGTCATCAAGTTTTTGACACCTTGCTAGGTGACTGGTGGTACTCGGATATTGCCATGTCCTAAAAGTGGTACAATGGGTGAAAAGGTTGAAAAGCCCTGTATTAGAAGGCAAACTTATCTTACATCCACTAATGCTTAATATTATAGGAATTAAAGGGAGGGAAAACTAAGAAGAGTAAGACCTGATTATTACTTGAATAGGACATTTTGGGAAAGCCCAAGATTGTAGGCTAGGCTGAAAAATTGGGAGAAGGAAAGCATACCAGAAGGTTGCTGAACCCAAAACGGTATTTATCTTTCACTAGATCATATGAAGTAATGAATGCCGGTTATCGTAACCATGGGGATTCTACAATGGTCATTAAGTGTGGAAAATGATAATGTCACTGTTTTCAATGCTGTTGTAACTTCAGATGCTCGCTAAACAAATGGTTGTAAGTGAAGGATTACCTCTAACATTGTTTATATTGTTTGTGTGGATATATTACAGTACTTAACAAATCATGGCTTCAAGAGATTGGGTGTGTGTTAAAAAGAAAGTAAATTTTAGTGTAAAGCAACAAATAGAGTAGATTAGATCAGGACTTCCTATTACATATGAATAAAGAGAGTGTGGTGCTAAGGAACAAACCATGTCAGTTTTTTCTTAAACTTAACAAAACTTAAGTTTCTCTATGACAGAAATGCTATCACATAAAAAGCTGAAATTGTGGCAAGGAAAAAAAATGTGCCCAGGTGAATCATTTGGTGAAAGTGCTGAAATGTTAAGCATTAGAGTGTTAAAGTACACAAAAATAGATTGACCATGTGAAAATAAGTTTCAAAGCTAATTATGGATGGCTTTGGTAATTTTATAAATAGAGTGCAATCATTAACAAACACTTTGTCAACAAACCTTTAAATATGGAGGAGCAATGGAAGAGATACTCCCTTACAGGAAAAGCTTAAACAAACTCATCAATGATGAAGGCATCAAACTGTCAAAATTTACAATGCAAAAGAGACTGGTTTGTTCGAACATTGAGTTCTCAAGAACATTCAGGCATTTAGATGTAAAAAAACCAACAGGATGTAGATAGGCATGAAATGGATCCCATTGTTACTTTGTGCAAATGCCACTGCATTGCATAGATTAACGTCAGTCATTGTTGGCAAGTCACATTATTCAGAACTGTTAAAAGGCATTACGCATCAACTGCCTGCATGGATTCACAAACAATATTGTCTGTGTCAACACTTTTTTCAGGAACAGCTCTTCAATCACTTTGTTCCAGAAGTCAGAAAACTTCTAAATGAGATACTAAAAATATCAAGTGAAACACCATGGTTTTTCTTAGTCAGAACTATGTTATTTTTTTTGGGGGGGGGGGAAATAATGTGTGTTTTTTCCCCAAAAGACAGTATAGCCCAGGGGTATGCAACCTTGGCCCTTTTATGACTCATGGACTTCAACTCCCAGAATTCCTGAGCCAGCCATGCTTACCCCTGGTATAACCATTTGGTAAAACCATTTTACCAAATTAAAGAGGTTTTTTTCCCCTTGAGGAAATGAATCTGATAAGGAAAGTGACATAAGATGGCCTTAAAAACTTTAGAATCTATAAGTTAAAATCATCAATCTTTATTTTTGCTACAACTTGGAAACCAGTCAAAAGTCCAGTACTGCAGCTGGTTAGCAAAATTGCTTTACAACAATGGCATGGACTTATAATTTATTGATATTAGGCCACAAACTGTTACTTGGGGAAGTATACAGCATTAAAACAAACAAACAATAACCCCCCCAAAAAATAAAAATCCATCCCCAGATCATATACTGCAACATTCAGCATATACAATATATGTATACATTATATACAACATAGATAATGCATGAATGTAAAGTGTAAAATGTAAGAGAGATTTTAAGTCAGTTATTACTATAGCATCGTTGAGAAAACTGGCAAAGAGACAGCAAATGAAGACAACATCTTGCAGTTGCCAAAGGAAGATGGTTCCATGTTTTGACAGAAAGTGAAATAGCTTTTGTTGGAAATTGAAAACAAAGAAGGTAGGTAGGTAGGTAGGTAGGTAGGTAGGTAGGTAGGTAGGTAGATAGATAGATAGATAGATAGATAGATAGATAGATAGATAGATAGATAGATAGATAGATAGATAGATCGATCCATGTTTTGACAGAGAGATAGCAAGTTTCCAGTTCCGGATTGCAGCGCTGGCGGGCAGTGGAGAGAGTGTTCTCTCCGTTGCCCGGTTTCCCTTTGTCGGGCGACCCTGAAAACGGTTGTAAGTTGCCTCAGAGGGGTGACGACCATGAGGAGGACCCTCGATAGATCGTGGAAGGGTAGCAGCCCTTCCGTTTGATCCGAGGCAGCTCCTTTGGACCATCAGAGGAAAGATCAGCCATCAACATGGCCGATCACTAAGCCATGCCTGCCGAAAGCCAAAATCACCACTAAGCACAACAAAAGCACTGTGGAGGATTTGGGTGAGACTCTTCTTTCCCTTTCTCTTACCCCAACTACCTTCCTGTGAAAGCCTCCTGAAATTTCTTCCCCGCTTCTAACACAGCGGCGTTTACTTACTTTGGGAAATTAAGCTTTGGAAAAAAAAGAACAACTAATCTAAATAACTAAATAACTGGATTTGTATTTTTTGGACACTTTGGGGTCCCAAAAAGTTCCTATTACAGGGATCTATCATGTCATCTATTTGTTAACTTGGAAAAAAAAATTTTAAATTGGATAAAAGTTTAACCGGTATCTGGAAAAATATTTTATAGTCTATCGGGGACACCTTGTGGTGAAGCCTGGTACAGCAACTGAATTTGTTTTTGACTGTGAGGCCTGTTTATTCTTTAGAATTGGCCTTCACACTATCTAAAAAAGATAAGAACCTGAACAGCTGGGTGGTGAAAATAACCTCTAGGAATAGTGGAGGTGGACATTTGTTGACTTTTACTAAACATAGCCTCCACTAAAAGATTATCTCTAACCACCACAGAAATGGAGGAATTCTACCCACTATAAACTTGTACTCGAAAAAATCCTTGAAGCCACTGAGCTAATGAACTCCAGAGTGAAAATCACAAATGGAAACCCAGACTTTAACTGATGAACTTACAAACCAAAAAACAACCGAAGAGGAACCAATTAATATCAAAGAGGATTCTACACAACAACAAATACAACCCACAGAGAATTTTGACAACTAAAGTACTTGTAACTCAAAAAGCAACAGAAACTGAAGAAAGCAACATTAAGATGGAAACACAATATATTGAGAACTTAGACAATTTTGACAATCAAACAAAAACTACAACACCAGATATAACCTTTTACTCTAGCCAGATGAAACTGGAAAAAGAAGAAGACCTGACTGAACTGATGACAAACATCTTCAATCAAACAGGGAGATTTGAACTACTAGGGCAACAATTTAATGACTACAAAGGGGCCAGTTCCTTTGAAAAATTGATAACTGGATGGTCTCCCTTGATTCAAACAATGTGTGTAGGAATGAAGGGAGACCCACTTGAGGATTCAAGGGCACTGGTATGGAAACCTGCTTGCCACAAAAAGAAAGCTAGAGTTAGATTCAAAAATGGGATTTCCTTTTTCCTCTTTCTCCTTATTGCTGATTGATGATGGAACAGCTTAAAATTTTACCTAATGAGCTAAGGAGATTTTTAGAGATATTGATTGATCTAATATCCAGGACTTAGATTTATAAAGGAAATGAAAATTAGCTATTAGACTATAGTTGTGAAATGTAATATGGAAAGGGGTTTGTGACAATGAAAGACAGTTTATTAGTAAATGATGAGTTACTAGGATGAGAAATAGAATATACTTCTGAAAATGTAACTATCTGAATAATATATGTATTTTAGACATGATAACTACTCTGTAATGAAATTAGGGAAATTTGGGTTACCCGAAGTTTAAACATTATGGTTATTAAAGGCCAAATTGGAATATGGTAATTGGAATTAGGTAAAATTTAAAAACAGGACTTGGTTATGTATAAGCAAAATTATATTGACAAATGTATTGAATGACTGAGCTATAATTAGAAATGTATTAACTTGAATTTGATACAATAATTAAGGGAAATAGAGAGGGAGCTTTTAATGATGTAATCTGAGATATGTATGAAAGATTTTGTTATTGGACTATTGACTACCCTATCACCGCACTGCTTCCTAAATACTTGGCTGTAAAATTGAAAAACTAATAAAACTTCTTATAAAAAAAAAAGTGAGATAGCCATAGAAGCTTCTGTTAGAAGTTGAAGATAAAGAAGATAGATAGATAGATAGATAGATAGATAGATAGATAGATAGATAGATAGATAGATAGATAGATAGATAGATAGATAGATAACCTTTATTGCCATTTTTTTTACTGTGGGCACAATGGCATACATTAAAAATGAAATTTAGTTGCTTGCTCTCAAATTGTACACATACATAACACACAGTTAAACATAATATATACAACATATGTATCAGTGGTGGGATTCAAATATGTGAACAACCAGTTCTCTGTGTGGATGCTACTTCTGGAAGTCCATTCTGGGCCTGGGCAACAAAAATTAGTTACTGGTTCTGCCGAAGTGGTACGAACTGGCTGAATCCCAACACTGATATGTATAGACCTACACCATTACATATAAGTAACATATAAATATTAATCACTGTCTACCTTGAATAGGTAACGGAAGGAGGAAGCTTTAGAATTCACAAGGTTGATACTGTATGGAACAAAACTGTGACTGAATCTGGATGTTCTGCTTCAGATACCATGAAGCCTTCTCCCAGAAGGTAACAAAGAAAACAGGTTGTGAAAGGATGTGTAGTGTCCCAGACACGTTTGCGGACCCTGCTCAAGCAATGCTTATATGCTCTGTCCTGGATGGAAGGGAGGGAACTCCAAATAATCTTTTCTGCCATCTTCACCAGTCTCTGCACCGCCGTCCTGTCTGAAGGTGAGGAAGGAAAACTGACAAGTCCCCCAAACAAAATGTCTACATTGAAATCACACCTGAAGGTCATAAAGTTCAGCCTTCCAAATTTTTATAGAGATAATCATATAGAACTAGCATACTTCCAATATTTAAATCCAAGTAGTCATGATGCCAAAATCCAGCATCTCAATAGAAGATGATTCCTATTCATTCCAATAGAATAGAATATATGTAGCTTGGGGCTGAAGTATGGAGTCCTTGTTGTAATTTGAGCTTGGTTGTTTTCTTGCAGATGTTTCATTACCCATCTAGGTGACATCATTGGTGCCTTTTCTGTGCTATGATTGTTTTCTTGGGTCTCTGTTACAAGTCCTATAGTTTTAATTGCTGCAAAAATTCTGATTAGCATTGTCTATGTTATAGTTCAGACTTGCCATCTCCTATAAGACCTTTCTGAAGGATGTTTGGGGTTTAACTTGAGCAATTTGATTAACAATGTAGTTTTCCTTTCCAGCTTCTCTTACAAATGTACTCTTGATGGTGATTCTCAACATTTTGTGTGTGTATGTTTTGGGGTCATGGTTTGCTTCTTGAGATTATCTATGGAGTGCTGGTATTCATTTAGTCTGAGATGAGCACCCATGCTCATTAGACAAATCTCTTTTTTTACTATTTTGTTGAGCTATTTTCTAGGCAGCTGTGCAATTTATTGGAGGTTTGTATCTGGTTCTGGTGGACAAAACATACTATCATAGGTGTTTGTGCAGAACGAATAGTTAGTGCTTGGTGGAGGTTTGCTTATATGCAGTTTCTTCATGCTTTAATAGAAGGCAGGACAAGAAGCAACGGATGGAAACTGAACAAGGAGAGAAGCAACTTAGAACTAAGGAGAAACTTCCTGACAGTTGGAACAATTAACCAATGGAACAACCTGCCTCCAGAAGCGGTGAATGCTCCAACACTGGAAGTTTTTAAGAAGAGACTGGACAGCCATTTGTTCGAAATGGTGTAGAGTTCCTGCCTGACCAGGGGGTTGGACTTGATGACCTCCAAGGTCCCTTCCAACTTTATGATGATGATGATGATGTCCTTATCCTCCACATGGAAGTATCTGGAATCCTGTGATTGTTATCTTTCCTTGTTTCTGTATATTTCTGAACAAACTCTTTTTAATAGCGAAAGATTTGGTGGCATTCCTCATTAAAAATGTTCCTGCATGAAAGACTGCCTAGTTGCACAGCTGCCTCTTGTATTTCAGGAGTGGGAACCAATTTATTAAAGTCTATGTTTAGACAGGAAATTCCAACCCATTTTCCTTTCTGTTTTTACTTTGGCTGACAGAAGAGTTACAAATTTCCCAATTAAATAGACTAAGAGTTATTAGAAGGCTCCGTTTCAATGACAGCAGTTTAAGTACTGTATTTAAAAAAAAAAACTGAGGAGTTTTGAGTTTTGTAATCTTTCAGCAAAGTTTAAAATTATCTCCTATCCTAGTTCATAACAAAGAAGTGCAAAATGTGTGAATTAGCCTCTTCTCTGTCTGTGTAACTAAAATAATGTATAAGATTTTTGCTTTGGGACAAGATTCATTGCCTAGATCAGTGGTGGCGAACCTATGGCACGGGTGCCAGAGGTGGCACTCAGAGCCCTCTCTGTGGGCACGCATGCTGTCGCCCCAGTCCTAGGCCTTCAGCTGGGTTTTATAAAACTTTTTTGCTTTAGGCCTCCGCCGCCATGTGCAAAAAAAAAAAGGTTCAATCAATTAGTCAATTTCACCTTTTCGCGGGGGAAAAAAAGATCTTGCAAAGTTGGAAATGATTGATTGAACTTTTTAGTCCCACCCAGTCTGCCATTACCACCGCAGCCATGCCCACCCAATGAGCCACACCCAGCCAATTGGCCACACCCAGCCAATGGGCCACACCCACCCGGCACCCGACGATGCATAAGTGGGTTTTGGGTTGCAGTTTGGGCACTCGGTCTCTAAAAGGTTTGCCATCACTGGCCTAGATCATGTTAACTCATTCAACAGTCAATCAGAATTGTAAATCTGTGCAGTCCCTTCATGATGTCAAGGAAGTTTTTAATTTTATTTTCAGATTTGTTGAAATAGAAACAAAAATAGCAATTACAGTTATAGCTTAATGGAGAATTAATAAAGATTAAGATTTTATCAACTTGTTGACAACTATAGCATCACAAATTCAAACCAAAATATCAAAAATACTTAGACTGATTCTATCCTTATAGATTTAAATATAAACATTTTTCTTCCATGATTTAATTTTTATGAGTAATGTGTAATTCCAATGTTATTCCTAGAGAACTTTGTTATTATTCTGATTATATTTCTACTGACAGAAGCAGTATAAGAAAAGCACAAAGGACCTAATAGATAAAACTGAAGATCAATCAAATTCAGATTTTTTTTAAATCAGTAGTGACCTGCTGTGATACATCTGAGAATGCTACCAGCAAAGTAGAAAAACAAACATGCTAACTGCTCAGCAACAACTGATACTAACTTTTAATTTGCATTTTCTTAATATATCCTTTCTTTATATATTCATCAAGTTTCTTTATTTATACCACTTTCCTTCACACTATTATGAATGTATTATAGAATGTATTGTTTTGCATCAAAAGAAGCACCATTTAAACTGCTCTGGATTTCTTTGGTGAATCTTACATTTTCTCTCTATTCCTTATATAATGCCCATTATTTTACAAAGCTCTATCACAGGGGTCTTCAAACTCGGTCCTTTTATGACTCATGGACTTCAACTCCCAGAATTCCTCAGCCAGGCACGCTGGCTGAGGAATTCTGGGAGTTGAAGTCCATGAGCCATAAAAGGGCCAAGTTTAAAGACCCCTGCTGTATCATATCCCGCTTCAACTTAATTTAATTTTTTTAAATTAAAATCCCTAAATCTTGAACATAGATCTTTCTGTCCCTAATATTTTGGTTTGTTCTTTTCTATCCTTTTCCAGACCAATGATATTTTTTCTGGGACACAGCATTAGAAATTGTTTTCCAACTATGGCACTTAACTCAGTTTTCCATAAAGCATTATGATAGGTCAGTAGAAGAGCACCTGCTTAACGTGAAAAACTTCCCAGTTTCTGAAGACAGTGTTTCTAAGGTCACAAAAATGGTCATTTAAAATTTTAGAAGGTTGTCTGAAATATGCAAAAATAGTGAGTTAAATGGCCCCAGATTCAGTCATAAAAGCTACACGTTTTTGTAGTTCCCAGTAGACTTCTACATACAGTTCAAGGCACTGATTTTCACTTTTGAAGCCCTTACACAGGATAGGGTCACATTAGATGTGGGAACACCTATCACTGATTGTTTCTGCCCATCTCACTAGATCCAGCAGAGAGAGCATACTCAGGTCTCCTTGGTGAAGCATGCCACCTAGCGGGACCTAGAAAGTGTGACTTTCATGTTGTGACACTTGTCTTATGGAATACTCTCCCTCCCCTCCCTTCACACACACATACAAGATTTAAATGCTGGCAACCTTGTTGGCCTTCTAGAAGGCTATTGTAGATCTGACTTTTCACCTAGGCATGTTTAATGGAGCCCAGTGTGAGTATATGAGAGATATTGATAAGGTATTTCCTATACCGTTCCCTAAAGTTGGTCACAACTAGCAGAGTAAAATCTGCAGAGACTGCTTTACCTTTACTTATATCCTATACTGCCTCAATGTGGTTTCTCATAATTTACTTTTATGCTGTTTTATTGTTCTGTTTATTGTCTAGAGTTCCATTGATAAATGGGCAGCCATGTGCATTTATTGAATGAATGAACGAATGAATAAAATGGTAGCCTTATCTGTTTGTTGGTTCTACACAAAATTTCATTGAGATAATTCTTGAAACCAAATATTTCATTCTTAGATTTTACAACTGAGTAAGTTTCTATTGGTAAAACAGTGAAGCTGAGATTTACTGGCAAGAACAGACTTACCCTAATTATTTTGAATCTCTTACTTGAGAATTTTAAATTTATTTTACACTTCGTTTTCCACTATTTACTGAATTACCATTCCACAAGGAGGCACATTCTCTTATAGTGCATTTGCTTTTTTAATTTCTCTTTTTCACTGAATAAAATGCTCAATCTGTCAAAACCAAATTGAAATGCACTGGTTTGTTCTTGGAATAAAGATGAATGGTGACGAGTTTAAAAGCCTGTCTTCTAAAAACATTCAATAAAGTTCTTTTAAAAATAAATTAATAAAAGAAAAAAAATCAGGGGTCTGGAGCTTTGCTTCAAAACCTAAATGCTTCAGGGCTTCATCAGATCATTGAAAAATACAATATATGTTCCTGGAGCCTCTAAATCCAAAGAAAGATAATGAAATAAGGGATGTGATTGAACAGCAGACAGAAGCTGCAGGCGTGGCCAGAGGGCAGAAACTCTTTTGAATTACTTAGTGGTTCCTTTGGTTATGGTGCTCACATATACAACGTGGCTCTTTTCTGGAGAGAATAGAATTGTATAGGTTACATTGTCAGATGGAGATACTCTTGAATACATTTGTTCACTTCCCTAAGTGAAATAAAATACTAGTTTTTGATGTATTTTTTTTT
>NW_015387339.1:311939-313337 GCF_001527695.2 Protobothrops mucrosquamatus
AAAAAAAAACAAAAAAAGGGAAAAAAATCCCCATCTTCCATAAAGTTAGCAAGTAAATTCTGTCGTTTCATCAAACTACACCTATAAAAAATCATTTTAACCCCTTAATAAGGTTTACAACTTCAATTACTTAATTATCATTCAATTGTTTATCAAATGTAACATTAACAATAAGTCCACCTCCTTCAACCATTATTAAATCCATTCATAGTTAAATCAAACAAATTCAGTTATTACAACATTATCATATTTATAATAGTCTTCCTTCATTATTAAATAAAAAAAAAACCCTTTAAGACATTTTAACCCATCAGATAAAATTTAATATCCTATTTATATCTGACTCTAGCTTTCTTTCTATACCAAGTTAATTCCCATATTAGAGCATTTCGATTATCAAACCTCAAAATTTGGTTACAAAACTTAATCACTTCAAACTGAACAAAGTTTTCTTCTCTTTCTGCCAATATCATCTGAATATTGATCTGGATATCAATCTTTGTTGTTTTTAGCAGTTGAAATGAGTCAATTACAATTAATTGTTGGTCATCAAAATTATCCAAGTAGCTTCGTATGAAATTAGTTTGCTTGATAGTTTCCACATTTACTCCCAGTGTAAATTCACAATTAGGTTGCTCTGAGTCTTCAAATTGTATGTCTTGATATATAAAAGCCTGTTCAGGGTTACTCAATCTCTCTTTTATTATTCGTTGTTCCACAATTTTGTTCGTTTTTAAAAAGTCAATGTAAGGTTCTAATATGGCCCCTTCAGGGTGTGAATAGCTTTCATCAACTACCACCGCATCCACTTGTTGAACCAGGTCTTGAGAAGCAATTGTAGCATTCAAACAAAAATCCTCCTGTTTCTGTGATAAATCTTGTTGTTGTAATAAGTCCTGTTGTTGTAGCATCACTTGATCACATCTATTTTGAAATTTAACATCAAACAATTGAAACATCTCAGTCATTGCGGAGACCAAATTCTGCAACTCTCTGACAAGGGGCGGTGGAGGTGAAAAAGATAACGGGGGAGGCAAGTGGAAAATTTCAGAAGTTAGTTGAAATGTCTGAGACCTCAGGGATGTAATCGGTCTCAAAGTTAAAGGCACAATTTTTCTCAGAACCATATTAGCAGTAAATTTGAGCAATTCAGCCAAAACAAATAGTACGCAGATTCAAAGTAACAAAAGTTTCAAACCGGAAATCACTTTCACTTCTTGCTGAAAAGTATCAATCCATCGCCATTTTAGTTTCACTTTTCCTTATTCCAACACACATACGGGGAGAAACTTATTATCCAAGTTAAAGTAAAGTCAAAAATAAAAAGCAAGCTTCCAAAGTTGGTTCGTCTGCTTACAAGTAAAACTCACAATTAACTTCAAGTTGCAGCGGTGGCGG
>NW_015387339.1:313805-341357 GCF_001527695.2 Protobothrops mucrosquamatus
AATAGTTCTGTGGTGGAATGTAATCTAGACGGTGGGATTCAGCTGGTTCGCACCACTTTGGAAGAACCAGTAGCTATTTTTTTGTTGCCCAGGCCCAGAATGGACTTCCGGAAGCGGCATCCACATAGAGAACCGGTTGTTCACATATTTGAATCCCACCACTGAATCTAGAGTTGCAGGAGTGAAGGACTTTTTCCCAGAAAGCAAAGAGAGAGTGGAGCTTGGAACTTCTGGTGTCTAGCAAGAGAGCAAAGGAGTTTCCTCCACCAGCAGTTCCCAAAACATATCTAGTAGTTTTCAATCAGTGTGTGCTACCTGCTCTAACATATGCCAATGAAACATGTACACTAACTTCTCCATCGATACAAAAGCTACGAGTGGTGCAAAGAGCCATGGAAAGATACATTACAAAATAAGATAGAAAGACATGGCCATGGTTTAGGGAGCAAACAAAAGTATATGATATCATCAAGAGAGTAAAAGAACTGAAATGGAAATGGGCTGGTCACATAGCAAGAAGAACTGATGGCAGGTGGCCAAGGCAGTCATAGAATGGATCCAGTGGTGGGATTCAGCCAGTTCGCACCACTTCAGCAGAACCGGTAGCTAATTTTTTGTTGCCCAGGCCCAGAACGGATTTCTGGAAGCGGCATCCACACAGAGAACCTGTTGTTCACATATTTAAATCCCACCACTGAATGGATCCCACTTGATAAAAAGCATCCACAAAAGAGACATAAAACAAGATGGATCAATGACATCAGCATGTATTGCAGGCCCAATTGGCAAAAGAAAGCTCAGGGCCATATTGGTTGGAAACATGCGGAAGAGGCTTTCATCCTGGAGTGGAGAGACAATGGCTAAAATGATGATGATGAAGATGACGCTAATGATGTTGATGATCTAGTAGTTATGCAGACAGTTGCTTTAGTCTGGCAAGAGGTCTGTCTATAGGAGAACAACAATAAAGAACTACTTACAAGTAATTACATGTGTCTCCTCAACTGTATATTCAACATTCTTCTCTGTCTCCTTCCTTATCCAGCAGCCAGCAGCCCCAGAATCTATGCTGCCACTTAAGAACTTCTTAGCATGCCAGGGCTCTGGGTGTTCTGTCCCAGCCTACGCAAGTACTTGCTCAACTGCTTTACTCATGAGGAAAAACCCCTCTTCATGGAACCAGGCAGGACCCACAAGAAAAACAACCCCCTTTTTATTTTTACACACCTGATTCAAAGTCCAAGACTTCGGAGGCAAGCAACACAATCACAAAAACATGAAGCCACAGCGTGAATGGTTGCCTTTGGCAACCAGCACCTCCCACACCTCCCCCCTTTATAGTCCAGCTGGGGGGTGGCTTCTTAATGACTTTTCTTTTGCCTCTGGAGCCGCCCCACTGCCTTCCTCTGTCTTGCTCACCTCTCTTCTCTTCCAATGTCACTCCAGGCCCCTCCTCCTCATCTGAATCCTCAGACTCGGCTGCCGGATCCACTGGCTGGTGAGGAATCACAACACTGGGTCTACAAAAAGCCCCTGAGCTTCTGTGCCATAGCAGCCCAGACTGCAGTCTGGACCATAGCCCAGACCAGACAAGCACTAAAGCACAAAGTTTTCAGCCTAGCTACCTTTGTTACCTGCATTCTGAGGCTCCTGCTGTGCAACTGCAACTGACTATCACCATGCTCCCATATAGTTGATGTGGGTGCCTGGCCTGGCTTTACAGAACAGAGAGAAACTTTATTTTACTCATTAACCAATAAATGCATATTTAATTAAAAAAAGAACCACGCAAAGCTATCCCCTAACAATAAGAACTATTGGCAACTATTTATGGGTGAAGCTTATACATAATGTAGCAAAATATTGCTGTCTTTAGAAAAATAAATTTATCTTGATTGCTTATCAGTTAAGACAAAATTGTCAGAGTGCACCAGAAATTTAAATAAAGGAAGAGCACACAACTGTGGCAAATGTCTATGTGGAACAAAACAGAACAACATGGAGCTGCGGTTTCTATTGTACCCATATCATAGGGGTATATTGGGTTTCATATAAGGGTTTCCTAATATTTTCCTTCCAGGACAGTTGTAGGGAGACCATTAAAGATAAGTTTCTCCTAATTTTGGAACTGTGATATGATATAAATATGAAACTGGCTTCGATACTAAAATTTGGTTATATATTATGAGAGAAAATAGCAATTTTTGTTTGCCCATCTGTATTCAAGATTCTTTACCTTAGTACTGATCTAGTCTGACATGACTCTAAGGTTAAGATGGCATCACTGGATGAACCACAGAAACTCAGTTTCTTTTGGATCACTATTTTCCAGAAAGACTTGTATTCGTCTGCCAATATTAGATGGACAGTTGATCTGGTCCTTCACAAGGCAGATGCTAACCAAGTGTGAGCTTGGGGGAAAAAAGCCTCATGTTGTCAACAACTGAATGGCAAGGGCCCAGGCCAAGCATGGAGCAAGAAGACAGTGAAGTCAGATGAAGGTGGCAAAGCATAGGGTGGCAGGAACCTTGGGTGGCAGGAAACCAAAAGGGCAGAAATGAGGAGGTTAGGTGCATGTCATAATTGCAGGGCAAACCAGATAGGAAATACAATAAGATGAGTTAATTCTACTTTATTGTAAAGCTACACTGATAAGACTTTTTGCAAGATAGAAAGTACATTCCTCCCTTCTCCTTTACAGGTCTAGAAACTAGAGAGGGTCTTTTCTGAGCCTCTTGCTCTGTCCACTATCATGGACTACATTGTCTCTTATCTGATCATTCCCTTGGCAGCATCTCTTTATCCAGTCTCCCAAGGTCTTTCCCACATACCATTATAGTGGGTGGGGAGTTGAAGTGCCCCTTTGGTTGTGAGTGTAGGCAAGCTGCCAAGTGCTCATGTTTTGATCACATGATCGCAGGGGTGCTGTAATGGCTGTTAAAGTCTGGGACTGGGTGTAAGTACATTCATTCAGGACTAACTTTAAACAGTTGCTGAACAAATGGTCATAACTCAAGGACCTGTATTACAGTGGTATCCACAAACTATGTTTTGTAAAGTCCAGAAACAGCTAAAAAGACATCATTGCCATAGTGCAGCTCATATACCAGGCATGTATGTGAACATTTCCCATAGACACTCATAAAAATAATAGGAGTAAAAGGCACTGATTGAGACTGAAAAAGTGAACTACAAGCAATTTTTACAAACATTTCACAGAATCACCTCCAGCTTTAACTTTCAAAAGTACAATTTATTCTGTGCACAGTATGAATTTATGATTTGCAAACATATCTCTTATAAGAGGTACATCTATTTAGTAGTCTGTGGCAAGAATGCCCCCATCCAAGCAAATTTATTTGGCCGTCAGCAGCTCAACCAAATTGCAATCAAGCTATGGCAAACAAAACCAAAATTATTATTTCATTTATAAGGCAAATGAGAAATCAACATCTGTTCTTTTTCTTTCAGTTTCTGGGATATAGCAACAACTATTATTTTTTTGTTATGTTGTTTGAGTCTTAATGTGTACCATATCTTTCTTAACTCCACTACTACTGCTAATTTTATTAAATGCAGCTGTTCAGACTATTAATAGCTAATGAGTTGGGTGCTTTTAAAATTGTTTAATACAAATAATACTTGCTTTCAATCTTATGGGAAGATTCTTAAATGTATGTTTTCACATTTGAGCTCAATTTCTAAATGGGTTTCCTTGTATCCTACAAGCAAAAATGTAATATCGGTCAACCTTGTATTCTAGAGAACTTCTTTATTTGCAATACAATAGAGTCAAGGTCCAGAGCTCTAAAATTTCTTTTAGGATTAATCCTGGCTACCTAATGAAATGATAATTACCTAAGAATAAATTGCTTGAATAGACAGTAGAGGCATTTCTCTTCTTTCCCTTAGTAAAATTGATCTTGCCTTGTAATTGATAGATTTACTTCTTATATCATGAACCTATGACATCAATAATATTATAGCTACACAGAACTCACAATATACTTGTACTACTTGCATTTATAATAATAGGAAATCAAATAATTTTTTAAAAAATTATATTACAGCCTGTTCATAGAAATTAGACACAAATAAATAGCAACATCTTACATTTGGAAACCATTGTTCATTCGTAAAACAACCGTTGATGACGATCTTTCAAAGCTGCATCACATTTATATCATTTATAATCAGGTTACTTTTTTTATCTTAGACAAAGGTGGGCAAATAGTGTCCTGGAACCACATATATTCTCAACTGTCTCCTTTTCTACTAGAGCCTCTTTCAGTCATAAGTGGTGGAAACTGAATTCATCGTTTTCATTATTTTGGGGTGAGAAGCAGATTAAGCAAAGTATAAGTCTTCATATGTATCATATTATAATACATACATGAGCAACACTGTTGGAAAGATGTCAATCTGTCCAGCAAACAGTATCACTTCTAATAGAAGCAACAACCTCAGCAGATGTCAGGCCCAATCCCCAGAAATGACAGTGAGATCCATTCAAGTCCAGATCTTTATTTGCTTGCATCTAATAGACAGAATTTTACCAGACTAAAGTTATAACTTTCTAACCCAATAAATACAGTATATCCAGGGACATTCCAGAGTGTGGCTACCTTGAACCTTTTCTTCCTACTACTATCCAGTTCTGGACATGCAGTCTCTTGCCATAGGCCCCTCTCTGGAGTGTGTTGCCTCTTTCCTGGGAAGCTGAGGTGCTACTACCAACATTCCCCTCTACCTCTCTTTCAACTACATCATAGCAAAGTTATCTCCATGGTCTTTCCACCACTCTTAATATGTACTCTTTCTTATCTCTACTATCACTGCTAATATTATTAAATGCAACCACTCAGAATATTAAGAGCTATTGAGTTGGGTGCTCTTAAAAATTTAAGGAACTAAGAGTCCATTCAGAGATATTACAGGGCCAGAGCAGAACTTTCAACAACTGCCCTAAAAAAGTTTTATGATTGATCATAAACTTTTCTCCCAGTATCTACCATAACAGTTGCTAACTTTCTCAAGAACTTAGTTGTCCCTTTAACATTTACATTAAAGTGATAATAGCATTTGGATAACATTATCCAAATGGGGATTTGAGTGGACCTTTGATAGAATATAAACAGGCCTTTAAAGTATGCTAATACACTGCAAACCACAGATTCTTCAGCCCTTATTTCAATGCTTTGAAATCCAACCATTAAGGCAGATATGGCCATAACTCCCTTAAATATTTATTACTAAATTGAAATCATTGGCTTATTTGCTTTTCATATAAAACCTCAAGTGTTAAAACTAAAAAAAAAACATTCAGAGCTTGCATCAATACAGTTACCCAATTCTTAGTATATTTATTAATTAATCATATCAAGTAAAAGACAGTTTTCTTATTTGTGCGTGGAATGAATTCAAACACTGTCATTTGTAATGGAAATTTAAGGCCTAGCCCATTGTATGAATCAAGTCATTTATGCCATTTGATAAAAATTATACCATTATTTTGACTATGACCAAGAAAATATAAAAATCTGCTTGATAGGATGCTTGGTTCTTAACTTACATCCATGACTTGAGACACCTACTATGGCTACAATTTAACATGTTTAGAAGAGCTCAATGGAATTTCTTTCACAGTAAAAAGTACGCTTACGACAGAAATGTGCATTTCCTATTTTCATTACTCATAAATAAATTAAAATTAAAATTAAAAAAAAGAAAAAGGAAAAGGAAAAAAATCCTGAAACTAGAAGTTTAATGTAAAAGAAGAATCAAGTTGATGAGTGATGGAGAAAACAACTTACATCTCTGTCCAGAATTCGTCCAGTGCTGTTAAGATAAAGTCTCTGGTTGATGGGATCTAAAATGACCCAGTAATCTGTGTTATCTTTTAACGTGAGTTCAATAGTGGGATCAGATCCTCCTGCTGTTCCTTTGATCAACATGCTGTCTACCAAGATTGTGCCTGAAACAGAAAGGTACATCTGTAAGTGAAATACAATTTTGAGAAGGTACAAAATCAAATGTATAATTGCCATGTGCTACACTGACCTGTGATGAGTTTTTTTGCTTAAAATACAGTCAGCTACCATCAATAACCTAACATAAATATATAAACAGAAGCAGCCACATCAAAGATATATAAGGGAACTGCAGCAACAACAAACTGCTACCTTCCCTAGGTTATGATTTCATTTAGATTTGTACATGCTTATTCTTTCTAATTATTTGATGCACAAAATATTATAAACTGCAAATGAACAGTTCTTATTAAATTTAGCCCAAAGAAATATTCTTTTCAGCTGAAGTTCATAATTTCAATTAAAAGAAACAACATTACTGCAACTTTGTTTTAGTTTTATTGTTTTACAGTAATCCTTGTAGGTTGATTTCCCAGGCTAAAAAACTGATTGGCTCACAGTCAGCCTGTTGTGTATTAACCCAATTTCATAGGGTTGTCATAAAACGGTTAACTAAAGATGTTCAATTCAAATCCTTAACTGACTGTATATATATATATTGCAAGCCTGTGTTTTAGGCGGGAATGTATGCTTTAAACTCATTGGCTGCTGCCTAGTGGCGGTCTGTATAAATAAGAGTAAAGCAGCTGTTAGAGCCGCTTCTGTGTGGATTGAATAAATGAGCTGTTACTTTCACTCCGGTCTCTTCAATGCCTCACTGGGTCCAGTATATAACAGTGGCGACAAAGGTGGGATATGCTGCTAAGGAAGAAAGAGCTGGAGGTCTAAGAGGTCTAAGATCTAAGAGTCGCTAAGGGGTAAGACCAGGCTTCAGCGCCCTGGTAGGAACAGCGTTCCCCCCTTCTGCCTGCTAGCAAGCCACGCTAGCCATCCCTAGGATTCTCACAGAAGCCCTTAACAGCATAAGGCATTGAGAGACTCAGTAACAGACAGCTATGGCCAAGGTAGGCAAGCTATCCGAATTCGACTTATCGCATCCAAAGCAATGGAGCTCTTACGTTTCCCGGGTCAAAAATTACCTGAGAGCAAACCAAGTCAGGGAAGACGGACTAAAGGCTGCAACATTACTATGCGTATGCGGCCAGGCAACTTTTGACATAGCCGAAAATCTAATCACCCCAGTCAGCTTGGAGTCAATTACCTATGCTGACTTGAAAAGAAGACTCAAAGAACACTTCGAACCAAGACTCTCTATCATTGCATGGAGACACGCATTCAAGCAGAGAGAACAGCAGCCAGGGAGTCAGCTGCTGAATTCATGGCTGCCCTGAGACAGGCATCCAGACTCTGCGAATTCCCAGATTTAGAAGATCGGCTCAGGGACCGACTGGTATGTGGCCTAAGAAACATAGACTTACAGCAGAGGCTGTTTGCAAAGGAGACCTTGACATTCCAGGATGCCTTGAAAGAAGCGATGGCAGAAGAGGCCGCCGGAGGAGCAGTCAAGGTTTTACAACCCTCAAAGAATTCCCCCAGCCAGATTACTGTTCATCATGAAGATTCAGAGAGAGCAGATGACTCAGACGAGGACATTGAGATCGACCAGGTGCAGAAGCTTCCAGGAAGAAGGCAGCAGCCACTTGACAAGGCAGCCTTCTTCCCTAGCTGTGCTGGCTGCGAAGGATGGCACCAGCGCTCAGAGTGCAGGTTTCGTACAGCTGTGTGCCGAGCATGTGGCAAACAGGGCCACATCACTATCATCTGTAAAGGTTGCCAGAGGGAATCTCCACCCGAAGACTTCCCCAGGAGAGATAAAGGGGCCCCGGGGCAGGAGCATTCTGATAAAGGGGCCCCGGAAGGAGGAGCATTCTGAGAACAGGAGCCCATCGCCCCCTCAAAGAAAAGCTTAGACTAAGAGTCAAGCTACAAGGAGTTCCATGCTCAATGGAATTGGACACTGGGTCAGCCCTGTCCATAATCTCCTACAAAACCTTCAATTACATCTGCAGACATAGCGGGAAATGAGTCAGACTCAAGCCGTCAAATCTAGTGTTCACAGATTTTCAAAATTCCCGCATAGCGGTTAAAGGCGAAGCCATGTTAAAAGTGAAGTTCAAAGAGTTTGAGGGTCCCCTCAACATCATGGTAGCCGAAGGCCAGCGCACAAGCCTGATCGGCCTAGACTGGTTTGAATCCCTGGGCATCCTTGTGACTGGCATCAACAGAACCCAAACAGCGGATTTGGCAGCTGTCTGCCAGGAGTTTGGGGACGTATTCAGTCCCAATTTAGGGAAGTACAAAGGAGCACCAATTGCTCTCCATCTTGATCCAACCATAGCCCCAATCAAAGTAAAGCCTCGTAGAGTGCCTTTTGCCCTTAAGCCCAACATTGATGCAGAGTTAGATATGTTAGTGCAGCATTTATCTATCACAAGAGTTGGTTTCAGTTTCTTATTCCTGTGGTATTAATCACAAATGCATATAATTCTCCTGTCATTTACTTGAACATTTTAAGGCTGTCCTTTAGCTATTACACTTCTGAACTTCAAGTTCATGTGTCAGCTTTTTTGAGAGAAAAACGCCTTCCTTTCATTCCTTTTATATTTTGAACATTTCTTTTAGTTGCTCAGAGCCAGCTTTTGTCCTTCAACTAAAATGCTAGTTTGATAACCTACTCCTTCTACATATGAAAGCTGGAGATAAGATTTTGATATGGCATACATTTACTTCAGCCTACTGCCCAACACAAAGCAGGACAGCTGTGATGTGAACCCCAGGTTGACAACTAATTTCTCACTGGAGTTATAATCTGAACCACACAAGAGTAGAAAGGACAACAGCATTACTTTCACCTCTTGGCTTCCTTTGGCATAGCCAAAGAACAAACTCAGATTGTCATGTGTCTGACTAATGAAACACTTCAAAGAACTTTCAGGCATGGTTTAACCTAAAAAAGCCTTTATTAGTGTAGAGACGTGTCAGCACGGCATGATGGATGCCAAGATCTGAATTTCCCTTCCTTTGCACATAACATTCCATGCATTTCCCCTCTCCTATTTTGGGGTCATGGTTCACATCTTCCAATTAACCTGGAGGGCAAAGATTCACTTCCATTCCTTTTCCCGGGCTTTCCTTATAATTCTCCTCCCCTTTCTCTGTCATCTAAATTAACTCTAAAAATACCAGACAGTTCTGCATATTTTGTTAAAGCAAGAATATTCAATATTAGCAGCGTTGACATTCGGCCCCTCTTACAAAAAGGACAGATCCTGTAATGTAAACAAAAGCATATGTTAATGACTAGTTCTCGGTTTGTTGGGGTATTTCACATGAAACCTTTTGACAAGCCTGTGAGCTTTCACCTCACTGGATTTCACCCAGGTGGCTTCAGACAACGGGTATCCCTTCCATTGTACTAGGTACTGCAATTTCCCTTTAAAAATTCTAGAGTCAAGAATACATTTCACTTCATAGTGGGTCTGTCCCGCAACTACGAGGGGCCCAGATGGCTTCTTCGGGGGAGGTCTTAAAGTGGAGCCCCGATAAGGTTTCAACAAGCTGCAATGGAAGACTGGATGAATTCTCCCTAAATGTCTAGGGAGATTTAGTTCTACGGTGACCGGATTGATGATCCTTACTATGGGGAAAGGCCCCAAGAATTTTGGTCCCAATTTCTTACTGGGCAATTTGAGGCATAAATATTTAGTTGACAAATAAACCTTTTCCCCAACTTGGAATGTTCTTTGGGGAGCCCTCTTTCTATCAGCCTGCTTTTTATAGGTTTCAAAAGTCTTTTTTAACGAAGTTTTTGTGTTCCTCCAAACTTCTTCCCACCCCCTCACCCACTGGTCAAGTATCTGGGAAGCGGAGGGCACCTGAAGGTATTCAGGTATTGGGCTGAACTCTTTTCCTGTGGCCACTCTGAAAGGCGTGTAGCCGGTGCTGCTGTGCACAGAATTATTGTACGCCACCTCCGCAAAAGGGAGGAGGTAAGTCCAGTTCGTCTGTTGGTAAGAAATGTAGCATCTAAGATATTGCTCCACCATTTTGTTAGCGGATTCTGCAGCCCCATTGGTGGCAGGATGAAAAGCAGATGATAAACCTTGAGATGATCCAATAAATTTAAGAAAACTCCTCCAAAACTTCGCTGTGAACTGCACCCCCCTGTCTGAAATTATTCATTTAGGGGCGCCATGCAGCCGGTAGATATGTTTCAGGAACAATTTGGTCAGTCGTTGGGCAGATGGGAGTCCTTTGCAGGTGATGAAATGAGCCTGCTTTGAAAACAGGTCTATCACAGTCCAGATGACAGTATTTCCTCTACTTTCAGATAGGTCTACTATAAAGTCCATAGCTATTTCTTCCCAGGGTTGAGAAGGGTCTGCCACGGGTTGCAGTAACCCAGGGGTTTTCCCTGGAATTCTTTTCATTGTGGCACATACAGTACAACTTTTTACATAGTTTTCCATATCCCTTTTCAGCCCCGGCCACCAAAATTGCTGGCGGGTGAGGTGTAGGGTTTTCAAATATCCAAAGTGTCCAGCCTGTTTTACATCATGGCTGTGTTTGAGAGCATTAAGACAGAGGGCTTCTGGCAAATATAGTTTCCCCCGTTTGTAAGCCAAGCCATCCCTGCACATTAGGGAGGGTTGATTATCTTTGAACCATTGATTGGTGAGGAGCTCTCGTTTTATTTTCTTTACCCCAGGGTCATCAGGATTGGGGACCCTGCGAGGCGTAAGTTGAGTGGCAGTTTGTGGATTGGGGATAATTGCCTCGTTAACCTCCTCCCGTTCGCTTTTGTATTGGGGTAACTGGGATAGCGCATCAGCTAGGAAGTTTTTTCCTCCTGGTATGTACTTTAGAGTGAAGTTGAAGCGGTTAAAGTACTGTGCCCACCACACTTGCTTTGGGGACAATTTGTGGGGAGTTTTCAGTGCTTCTAGATTTTTGTGATCTGTCCATACTTCAAATGGCACCTTGCTCCCTTCTAGATAGTGTCACCAGTGTAATAGCACCCATCTAATCATGAAGGCCTCTTTCTCCCAGATTGCCCATCTCCGCTCACTTTCAGTAAATTTCTTAGAAGTGTAGGTGCAGGGTTGCAGGACCCCACTTTTGTTCTTTTTTAGTAACACAGCTCCAACTGCCACATCGCTGGCATCGGCTTGAATTACAAAGGGCTCCCCTGGGCAGGGGTGCTTTAGGACCGGTTCAGCAGCAAAAAGTCTCTTTAAATTCTCAAAAGCTGTTTGACAGCCCATCGTCCATGCTAGTGGTTGGCCCGGTCATGGCTTCCCTCCTCCTTTGCCTGTTTTGAGTAATTCTGTAAGGGGTAGGGCAATCTCGGCAAAAGAGGAGATGAATTGACGATAAAAGTTGGCAAAACCCAGAAAGCTCTGGAGTTGTTTGCGAGTCTTTGGGGGCTGCCATTCGATTATAGCTTTCACCTTGGCTGGATCCATTTCAATGCCCTCGTTGGAAATTCTGTAGCCAAGATAATCTAATCAGGTCCAGTGAAATTCACATTTTGACAATTTGGCATAAAGCTTGGCATTCAATAGTTTCTTTAACACTTCTCTCACCAGCTTTATGTGATCAGTCATATTCGTGCTGTATATCAGGATATCATCAAGATACACCAAAACCCCTTTGTACAAGTGATCATGTAGGACCTCATTAATCAACTGCATAAATACGGCTGGGGGCCCCTGTAGTCCAAATGGCATGACTTTGAACTGATAGCTTCCCATAGGACAGTTGAAGGCAGTTTTCCACTCGTCTCCCTCTTTTATTCTCACCCGGTAATATGCCTCTCTCAGATCTAATTTAGTGAAGACACTCCCCTTAGCCAGATAGGTTACTAAGTCCTTTAGGAGGGGGAGGGGATATTTATTTTCCACACTCACAGCGTTGAGACCCTTATAGTCTACGCAGAGATGAAGAGATCCATCTTTTTTCTCTTTGAACAACACAGGGGCTCCAACGGTAGATTTGGCCCGTTCGATGAACCCCCTTGCTAGGTTTTTATTCACGTATCGCTGCATCTCCTCCATTTCGAGGGGGGACATAGAATACATTCTCGGCCGTGGGAGTTTGGCTCCTGGCACCAATTCGATGGAGCAGTCATTGGGTCTGTGAGGGGGTAGAGCATCACATTATTTTTCACTAAATGCCTCCACCAGGTCCCGGTATTCATTGGGGATGAGTGGTTCGCCTGGCGGCAGTGAGGCAGCCATGTGCGCTCGCTCATTGGGTGGCCTAAGGTGTCCTGCAACATCGGTTGAATCAGCGGGAGGTTTAGGCCCTATAGGTAGTCTCACAGTTCTCATTCCTTTCTCCCACCAGATAAATGGCTTCCATTTGTCCAACCAGGCTAGCCCTAGGATCACAGTCTCAGTCATTTTTGGAGCCACTAGGAAGCGAATAAACTCCCAGTGCGCACCTATTTCTAGGCATAAGGGCTCAGATACTTGTGTGACAAGAGTCCCTCCCATCAGGGAGCCATCGGCTTGCTCAAACCTCACAGGTTTGTAAAGCTGTTTTGCCTGTATGCCCATTTTCATGGCAAACGGCAGACTAATAATGCAGCGGGTGCATCCAGAATCAATTAGCACGTTTAAGTTCATTTGTGCCCCAGATTTAGGGATTATAAGTTTGGTCGCCAGTGAAAAAGGCGGGATATGTCGACTCACCATCGGGTCGTTCTCTCCTTCATTGTTGCTGTCAAAGGAGGGTAGAGCAGGGGTGGGTCCACCTGGAATCCCGGCGTCCTCCTGTGTGTGGAGTGTAATCTGGGCAACAGGTTCTTGCATGACCCAGTTGAATTTTTCTCTCGTAAGCCACTGAGCAGGTTTCTTTCTCGTCGCTGCTTCCGGTCTGCTCTGCAGTCGGGGGTAGGGGACTGGACAGGTTGCCGCTCGATGTCCCTCTTGTCCACACCGAAAACACTTATTTGAGGGGCCTGCAGGTGGTCTGGGTCTCTCAGCCATCGCAGTAGTTGGAGGTTTTTGTAGGGGTGATTGCTGTCCGGGTTGCTCTGGCAGCTGCTCGGATTCAGGTGGGGGAGGCTTCTTATAGCGGGTGAGCTGAACGTCTAGCTTCACTGCTGCCTGGTACCATTCTTGCAGCTGATCAGGTACGGCTCGATAGATGCAGGCCTGAGAGAGGTGATCGTCTAATCCCTCTATAAAGTGATGGATTAGGGATTGTTCAGGCCACCCCTCTATTCGACCTGCTATCTTGAGAAATTCCCACACGTACTCCAGGGCAGGCCTGCCGGCTTGTTTTATTTTGTGGGTCTGTTCTCTTGCTTTAAGACCAATAGATGGGTCCTCAAATCTTTTCCTCAGCCCTAGGAGGAAGAGGTGGGGGTCCTCCAATTCGGGGGCTTGCTCATTATATAATTTGTTCAGCCATTCGGAAGCTTCTCCCTCTAGGCTGGATGCAATCACATCGGCCATCGCCCCCGGGTCCGGGTAGAGATAGGCCCAGCAATTCAAATGAGAGCGCACTTGGTTGAGGAAAAAAAACTGCTTCTCTGGGTCCCCATCGAAGTGGCTTCAGATTTATGCCCAGGGGTTGCATGTTTGGGGGCTGTGGCCAATCTCCCTGCTGTGGTATGTCTCCCACCAGCTGCTGATCTCCTGGCTTCTGCACCACCCCAAGCTGTTGCAAGGCCTCTATTAGTTGTGGCAAGCTCAGAAATCGCTGACCATCCATCTGCTGGGGAACCCAATCTCCCCATTGCTGCAGATGCCTCAGACTGGAATTCCCTCTCTCTTCAGAGTTGGGGTCCCTGGCAGGGGAAGACAGGATCTGACAGGCTTTCTGCTGGGCCATGGGAGGGGTATAGGCTCCTCTCTCCAGGAATTGATTTCTGCTTTTCACCTCTGGGTTTTGAAATCTTTCCAGTGACTCACCCAAAACTTCGTTATCTCTCCATTCTGCTTTTGAAGTCTTTGCTTCCAGCTGGGAGATCTGCCAGAGTTCTTTCTCCCCTGGCTGGCTGGCTGCTGCTCCACTCCCTGGGGAAGTTGCTGCTGCTGAGGTGCTGGCCTCAAGCCATCTTTCTCCTTCCATAATGAGATCTTCCCTGGATCTTTGTCATCTATCTCCTTTAGATTAGGAATAGTGACCGAAGTCCGGGACCTCTTAATTGGGTTAAAAGATTTGTGGATCTTGGCATGATGTCATGTGTCTGACTAATGAAATGCTTCAAAGAACTTTCAGGCATGGTTTAACCTAAAAAAGCCTTTATTAGTGTAAAGACGTGTCAGCACGGCATGATGGATGCCAAGATCTGAATTTCCCTTCCTTTGCACATAACATTCCATGCATTTCCCCTCCCCTATTTTAGGGTCATGATTCACATCTTCCAATTAACCTGGAGGGCAAAGATTCACTTCCGTTCCTTTTCCCGGGCTTTCCTTATAATTCTCCTCCCCTTTCTCTGTCATCTGAATTAACTCTAAAAATACCAGACAGTTCTGCATATTTTGTCAAAGCAAGAATATTCAATATTAGCAGCATTGACACAGGTCTTTCTAACACTTGTCATCTATTCCTGCCTGGACAGAAAGATCACCTGGGGTGGTTGTTCAAAATCATGAAAGGGTTATGGCAAAGGTTAAGAGGAACAAGCAGCTGAAATGCACCAGACAAAACACAGGGAATTACAAGAAACAAACAATTCTGTCCCTGTCATTTCTTTTTTATGTTTAACATTTACAAAAAGAGTACAGAGTCCTTTGCTTGTATACTGACAGCATGACCATCATTTGTACATTTATTTGTCTTATTGTTGTATTATTTCTAATCAAGCACAGTAACCAGCGATGTCTGCAGGAGGGGAGGGGTTTCAAAATCAATACATGAGAATATTTGACTTGCACTGATGTTACCTAGTTTGGTAATGAAATATCTGTAAAAAAACAACCTAGCTCAGAGGGCACCCAAAGGCTTCTTGGTATCAAAATTTGCAATATGGTGCATATGGCATTATAAATGAAGCCCTATGTCTTCTGTACATGTGTTGACACATACAAAAGGGGCAGCACTTCAGTTGTGATGCTGTCTCTATTGACTTGCAGTTTTTGAGAGACGCCCCCCCAATGCTCATAATTGTAGAACAGTGTCTTCTTTTGGAGATATAGGACATATAAACACATACCACTTTCTTTTCTGAGACACCCTGTTGCTTCTCATCCATCTCTCTTTCCCTCTTGCCCTCTCTCTCTCTCTCCCTCCCCCCTCTCTCTCTTGCACTGGGTTGTTCTATGCTTTGTATTTATATGGCAATACATTTTTTGGTTCTATAGCCCATACAGAAACTACATCATCCAATCACATTGACTCCCCATGTTTTTCTTGACAAGCATGGGAGTAGGTTGCCATTGTTTCTTCCTAAGTATTTTTTTTTTTTTACTTCTTGGCTTAGTCTACAGCAGGGGTGTCAAACTCACAATGTCACGTGATGTGTCATGACGTATTGCAACTTTTTTGCCTTTGCCGGCAATGGAGTGGGCGTGGTTTCGTTATGATGCATCTGGCCCACGGGCCGGCAGTTTGACACTCCTGGTCTACAGTTTTAATTTTCTCCAAAGGTCTCCCATCCAAGTACTTATCTGACAAGATCCTGCTTAGCTTTTAAGCCCAAACATGGTGGACCAGCTGCCATACATATAAAAATATACATGGACATATCATTTAGAAAAGCAACACAATAATATTACTGTTTGGTAGAATCGTGAAATGGTTCAGAATCACTTTGAAAGAAAGTTTTTGGAATGACAATGCAGGTATTCTTGGACTTTTAAATGAATGGGCAGACAGGCACTACATATATGCTCCTTTGCACTCTGAAGGACCTCTTCTGAACTGAATCTGAAACATTACACAGTTTTACTGTTGGCCCAGTTAGACCCTTTGTGGGTCCCTAATCAGGGAAAAGAAGAAGGATTACAATCTTGTCTTTTTAAAAATAAACATTAAACAACAAAAGCAAAATCAGAAAGCACTATTTATGTTTACAACTTGGCAGCAGCTCCTGAAATGAGACCTCCCTCCCATTTGTGATCACTGGCTTATATAATTAAATTTTAATCAGGAAAGGCACATTTTTAATTTGGGATCCTATGTTGCATTTCCCACAAGCATTTGAGATAGGTTCACTCACAGATCTCTCTGATATGGCCTTATTTGTATATCTTTTTTAGCTCATCACTGATACAGGTTATTGGTCTCTTCTGGAGAACAGGAATGGATAACATGATACTCCTCCATATAATTCCTAGCCTGTTTTTTTCTTCTAGTTATGATTTAAAAGTAGTGCTTTCTGGTCAAGCTGCTTTAAGACCTTCAGGGTGAATCCTTTCAAAAATTCCATTCCAGTATAGCTCCAGCTATCATTAGCAGCATGGCTTGCAAAGTGCTGTCACCTTGGGTGATCACTAACTACCCTGCATAGCTATTTCCTCCTGGGCTGCCATATTGTTTAGATTTCTGCACCTTTTCTTTATTCATTTAAAATTTGCAATTTCAAAAATGTAAAACACAGGTAGTTCTTGTTTAGCAATGCAAGTGAGACCAGCAACTCAATTTTTTGTTTAGTGAAGCAGTTGCTAAATGAAAAAAAAATCACATGACAGTAAAAATTTCAATTTTACTTCAGCTTTCATTAGCTTTACAGCATCAATAAGAAGTGATACCAAACAGATCAGTGAACCCAAATGGCAGGGGAGAATTCCAGAGCTCAACTCACGAGCAAAAACTGATTAAAAGGGCAAATCTTATAGCCCCTTTTCCCCCACTCCCCATGCTTGGGAATGTTTCATTCTGGAGCTGAGATAATCAGTAGGAAGGGAATAAAAGTTTGTACTTATATTCACTGGAGAGGAAGGGATTACAAGAGAATAACCAGCCACACACATAATGCAATAGCAAAGCTGCTTGCCTAGCAAACTCTTTGTAAGGACCCACCTCAATCTTACATCTTAAAAAGACAGAACTCTTGGAATATCTCTTCCAACAGGGATCTTTATTAAGAGAAGCTGATTGTAGGCATGTTAGACAGGATCTGGGGAATCCTCTCCCACCCTTCAATGTTTTAAAATGTTCCCAAGCAGCCCCCACCCCACAGTACTTCCCAGTACTTTTTTTTCTAAAAAAAAAAAAAGGTGCTGGAACTCACACACGTCATACAACCCACCTTGCCTACCCTATAAGGTTCCATCCAAAAAAGGTGCCGAAACTCCGTTCTGGGCGTTCTATGAGAAAAAAAGCCCTGGTTCTTCCGGGCAATTCAATCCGTCGTCTGCTCCGTTGGCACGATCACTCATCCTCTCTTTCCCAGATCCCAGGCGTTGGATTTCCCCCCACCCCTTTTTCCCCACTGCCGGCAAAGAGGAGAACTTCAGAGGGACTAAGATGAAAGGCAAATGGCCGCATTGTTATGTTTAGTCCTCTCGAAGAGAATCTACAAACGATCACTTTGTTGTTAATCAAGGAAGTGAGAGTCATAAAAAAACCCTGCTTATCCTCCTCCCTTTCGTAGTATGACAGAATCCAGAATAGAGTAAGAATTGGGTTTTATCAGAGTAGGTAGATAGAAATGAAATATAATTGGATTCTGACATCCTGCCCCCTTAAAAATAAGAGAGATCCACCTGTAAAGAAAACAAAACAGGTATAAAAGTCTGGCTTGTTAGGATACTCTGTATGAAACTTCTTTAATAGTTTTAGTGTTCTGACATGACATTTATGGACCCACTCGTTTTGTGAGGCGGGGAGGTGTTTCCATTCTACTAGGTATTGAGTAGTCCCATGATATCTCCTAGAGTCTAGGATTTCCTTTATCTCGAAGTGTTGTTCTCCTTCCACCATGATTGGGGTGGTGGTGGTGGTGGTGGTGGGGAGTTTTGGCCATAAGGGTGACTGCTGTTCTCTTTTCAGCAAACTACAGTGGAAAGTTGGGTGTATTTGCCTGAGATTTTTGGGTAATTCTAATTCTACTGTTACTGGGTTTATGATTTTCTTAATTTGAAAAGGCCCTATATATTTTGGTCCAAGTTTTTTACAGGGTTGTTAAGGATTTTAGGTATTTTGTAGATAAGTACACCATTTCTCCTATAATGAATGGTGTAGGTTCGACCCTTTTTTTTATCTGCTTGTGTTTTGTATGCTTGCCAAGCTTCATCCAGAGCTTTTCTAACTATTGGCCAGGTGTTTTGTAGTTGTTCCATCCATTCTTTCAGTGATGGGATTGCTGGTTCATTTGGGGTTAGTTCTGCATGGGGTTGAAACTTTGACAGTTAGCTATTTGAAAAGTAGTGTAACCTGTGCTGGAGTGGACTGCATTATTGTAAGCAACTTCTGCGAAAGGGAGTAGGTCCGTCCAATCCGACTGCTGGAAATTAAGAAAGCATATTAAATATTGCTCAAGTACTGAGTTTGAATTTTCCGCTTGACCATTCCCCTGCGGTTGATGGCTAGATGTCAGTCCCTGAGTGGTCCCTAAAAGGAATAAAAATTCCTTCCAAAATGCAGACATAAATTGCACTCCCTTATCAGATATGATGCGTTGGGGTGCCCCATGCAATCTGTAAATATGCTGCACGAAAAGTTTCGCTAAGGCTTTTGCGGTTGGAATCTTTTGGCAAGGGATAAAGTGCACCTGTTTGGAAAACAAGTCCCTGACCGTCCAGACGACTGTATTCCCATTGCTTTCTGGTAATTCTACTATAAAATCCATGGCTATTTCCCTCCAAGGGGCTGAGGGATTTGCCACTGGTTGTAACAGTCTGGGCGATTTCCCTTGCAACCTCTTTGCAGTCGCACACTTTGGGCAGCTGGCCATGTAACTTTCTATGTCCTTTTTCATGGATGGCCTCCAAAATTGCCGTTTAATTAAGTATAATGTTTTTACAAATCCAAAATGCCCTGCTGATTTTGTGTCATGGCAAAGCTGCATGAATGTGACTCTTTGGGTGGTTGGTATATATAACTTTTCTCCCACCCAAGGCAGCCCGTCTTTCATTGTGCACACATGTTTATTTTTCTGGAACCATTCATCTGTTTCCAAACATTTCCGGAATTCAATTCCAGTTTGGTTGCCCAGGTGTGGTTTTAATTTAGCTTGGGCTCTGCCAATAAGTTCTTTCCCCCCGGCAAATGCTTGAGCGTAAAGTGGAATTGGGTGTTTTCAAGGCTTCCAAATTTTTGTGGTCTGTCCACACCTGGAAAGGGATTTTATTGCCTTCCAGGAACTGGCACCACGTGAGTAATGACCAACGTATCCCGTATGCCTCTTTCTCCCACACAGGCCAGCGCTGTTCCGTTTTGGTGAGTCTCTTGGATGTATACGCACAGGGTTGCAATACCCCTTCAGCGTTTTCTTGTAATAGTATAGCTCCCACTGCCACACCACTTGCATCCGCCTGTATTACGAAGGGCTTATCCATGTCTGGGTGCCTCAATACTGGTTCGGCAGAAAAGAGTCTCTTCAATCTCTCAAACGCTGCTTGGCACTCCATTGTTGTTGTTGTTGTTATTATTATTATTATTATTATTATTATTATTATTATTATTATTATTATTATTATTATTATTATTATTATTATTATTATTAATTGAATTTATATACCGCCCTATCTCCCTTACGGGACTCAGGGCGGTGAACAGGTGATAATAAAAACCACAATAAATATACACAAATTTCTGTCTAAAATCAAATTAAATAACAGGCCTGCTCTAAAAATATCCCATACAAAACCCCCACTAAAACATAATCAAACTACGCCAGGCCGGCCGCACGGAATAGATGAGCCTTCAGGGCTTGGCGAAAAAGGCGCAGGTCCACAACTGTACGTAGGTCGGGGGGTAGGTCATTTCAGAGGGCAGGAGCTGCCACAGAGAAGGCTCTCCCCCTGGGGGTCGCCAGCCGGCATTGTCTGGCCGACGGCACCCTAAGGAGGCCCTCTCTGTGGGAGCGGACTGGTCGAAGGGAGGTGTTTGGTAGGAGGCGGTCTTGCAAATACCTAGGTCCATTGCCATGGAGCGCTTTAAAGGTTGTTACTAACACCTTGAAGCNGCGGCCGCATTCTGAACTAACTGGAGCCTCCGGGTGCACCTCAAGGGGAGCCCCATGTAGAGCGCGTTGCAATAGTCCAGGCGGGAAACAACGAGGGCTTGAGTGACTGTGCATAGAGCGTCACGATCCAGAAAGGGGCGCAACTGGCGTATCAGGCGAACCTGATGAAAAGCCCCCCTGGCCACGGCTGTCACATGATCGTCTAAAGACAGCCGAGCATCCAGGAGGACACCCAGGTTGCGGGCCCTCTCCGCGGGAGCTAATGACTCGCCCCCGATAGCCAGAGATGGAACCAACTGGCTATGATGTGACGCCGGAAACCACAGCCACTCAGTCTTGGACGGGTTGAGTCGAAGCCTGTTCCTCCCCATCCAGACTCGCACGGCCTCCAGGCACCGGGACATCACTTCCGCGGCATCGTTGGGGTGGTCCAGGGTGGAGATGTACAGCTGGGTGTCATCTGCGTACTGATGAAACTCCACCCCGAAACCACGGATGATCTCACCCAGTGGCTTCATATAAATGTTGAACAGGAGAGGCGAGAGGACTGACCCCTGTGGTGCCCCACAAGTGAGGCACCTCGAGGTCAACCTCTGCCCCCCTGCCAACACAAATTGCGACCGATCCGAGAGGTAGGAGGAGAACCACCGTAAGACGGTGCCCCCCAAACCCAAACCCTCTAACCGGTGCAACAAGATACCATGGTCGATGGTATCGAAAGCCGCTGAGAGATCTAACAGGACCAGGATAGAGGAGCAGTCTCTATCCTGAGCCCTCCAGAGATCATCAACCAACGCGACCAATGCCGTTTCCATGCTGTGCCCAGGCCGGAAGCCGGACTGGCGCGAGTCTAGATAGACAGTTTCTTCCAGGTGCTGAGGGAGCTGCCGTGCCACCACACTCTCAACAACCTTCGCAAGAAAGCGAAGGTTGGAGACAGGACGGTAGTTGGCCAAAACAGCCGGGTCCAGGGAGGGCTTCTTGAGGAGGGGCCTCACCACTGCCTCTTTCAAGGCGGCCGGCAAGAACCCCTCACTCAAAGAAGTGTTGACGATTCCCTGGAGCCAGCCTCGTGTAAGCTCCCGGGAGGCCAGTACCAGCCAGGAGGGACACGGGTCCAGTAAACATGTGGTGGTGTTCAGCCATCCCAACATCCTGTCCATGTCCTCAGGGGTCACAGAATCAAACTCTTCCCACAAAATGGACTCAAGACCTGCCTCCATTGGCCCGCCTGAACTAGTCCAATTGGAGGCTAACCCGGCCCGGATCCGATCGATTTTGTCATGCAGGTAACACCCAAATTCCTCTGCCCGACCCTGCAAAGGGATATCCCGGACCCTCTGATGAAGGAGGGAACGGGACACCCTAAACATGGCGGCAGATCGGTTACCTGCAGACGCGATAAGAGCGGAGAAATAGTTTCGTTTTGCCGCTCTTATCGCTACTAGGTAAGTCCTTAAATGGGACTTTACCAATTTCCGATCGGATTCGGAGCGGGTGGCCCTCCAATTACTCTCTAGGCATCTCTTCCGACGCTTCATCACCCTCAGCTCCTCGGAGAACCAAGGAGCCAAGGTAGACCGGCATTGGGTGAGGGGCCGCAAAGGCACGACCCGGTCCAGGGCCCCCACGGACGCACCATCCCAGGCGGCCACCAGGTCCTCAGTCGAGCCGCGGGTCAAGGTCTCAGGTATTGGCCCAAGCTCCATCTGGAACCTCTCAGGGTCCATCAGGCGCCTGGAGCGGAACCATTTCGTCATTTCTGGTTCCGCCTCCCCGCGGTGGGGCATAGCGGTAGGAAAGGCCAGCCGAAGGAGAGAGTGATCTGACCATGACAGGGGCTCAACAACTATTTCCCCTAAACCACGATCACTCAGCCACTGGCCAGAGGCAAAAACTAAGTCCAGTGTGTGTCCTCCNGTGTGGGTAGGGACATCTACTAATTGGGTCAGGTCCATGGCCGTCATGGAGGCCATGAACTCCCGAGCCACCTCAGATGCTTCACCTAACGATGGCAGATTGAAATCCCCCATGACTAACAGTCTGGGGGTCTCAATCGCCATCTCGGCTATCACACTGAGAAGCTCGGGTAGGGCTGCTGATACATAGTGGGGAGCCAGGTATACAATCAGCACGCCCTGCTGCCTCCCATGACCCCACTTCACACCTAGGGATTCACAACTGGCAGTCTGCGGCACAGTGGTCTCCCTTGGATCCAGGCCTTCCTTAATAATAACCGCCACCCTCCCACCCAGACCCTGGGCTCTCGGCTGGTGAAATGCACGGTAGCCTGGCGGGCACATTTCAATGAGGGGCACCCCCCCTCTTGGCCCAGCCACTTTAGTGGTTGGCTAGGTTGTACTGAGGATGCTCCCTTCATTTTTAGTAAGTTCGTGAGGGGCAAGGCTATCTGGGCAAATGAGGGAATGAATTGGTGGCAAAAGTATGCAAAACCCAGGAAACTTTGCAGTTGCTTTCTTGTGCGAGGTGGTGCCCATTCTAATACTGCTATGACCTTTTCTGGGTCCATTTCAATGCCCTGTGGGGATATGCGATAACCTAGGTAGTCTATCCTTTCCTGGTGGATTCGCATTTCGATAGTTTGGCATATAGGTGGGCGGCTTGCAGTTTCTTTAAAACTGCTCTGACTAGGTTGACATGTTCCTCTTTTGATTCGGTGAAGATAAGAATGTTGTCTAAGTAAACCAGGACCCCCTTAAGTAGGTGCTCCCTTAGTACCTTGTTGATTAATTGCATAAATACTGTGGGGGCCCCTTGTAATCCAAATGGCAAAACATTGAATTGGTAGCACCCCGTTGGGCAGTTAAATGTGGTTTTCCATTCATCCCCTTCCTTAATTCTCACGCGGTAGTACGCTTCCCTTAGATCTAGTTTAGTAAAAAAAATTCCATTTCGAGAGGTGTGATAACATGTCCTTCATGAGGGGTAGGGGGTATAGGTTGCTTTCACTGATTGTATTCAGGAGCCTATAATCCACGCATAAGCGTAAAGAGCCGTCCTTCCTCTCCCTAAAGAGGACCGGGGTTGCCACTTTAGGCTTGGCTGGTTCAATGAACCCACTTTCTAGGTATTTCTTGATGAATCTTTCCATTTCCTCCTTCTCCTTTGGGCTCATGGAGTATAATCTGGGCTTCGGGAGTTTTGCCCCAGGCTTGAATTTAATGGCACAGTCCGTGGGTCGGTGGGGGGGAGCTCATCCGCCCTCTCCTCACTGAAAACTTCAGCAAGGTCTCTGTATTCCTCTGGTATTTCTGGTAGCCCCTTTTCTGCTCGCATGGATGCTTTTTCCATTTTTAATTTTGGTAGATCCCCTTGGGGTTTTAAATCTGTAGGGTCCCCCTTCAGGAAATTGATTTCTGCCGTCCTCCAATTTACCCAGGGGTTCCATTTCTTTAACCATTCCATCCCTAGGATCATTGGGCATTCCATGCCTGGGGTCACTACAAACATTATGTCTTCCTTGTGGTTGCCCAGGGAGAGGTGGATTGGTAACGTGGCTAGGGTATCTGGCACCCCCCCTGCTATGGACCCATTTAACTGGCCAAATGAGATTGGTTGTTCTAGCCTGCTTGACAGAATGCCCAGATTCTCCACTAGCATCGGGCTAATGAGGCAGCGGGTGCAGCCAGAATCTCTAAAGGCTTTCACCTTGACAGCTTCAGGCATGGAGGGAATGAATATAGTCACTGTCTTGAGGATGGGTGCGATAGGTCCACTTAGCAGGGGTTTGTCCTCCAAGCTGTCATCTGAGGCATCCACCGGACCTGCAGTGTAGGCTGGAGTTCTTTCCCCACAATGGGCAGAGGTAGGGGGTTCCACAGCCTCCATCACTCTCATGGCAGATTCTTTTGGCTTAGCTGGAGACTTCCTGGATTTGCTGGCCGGTGATCTGTTTGGGTTGTGCTGGGGGGCTTTTGAGCGGCATTCTACAGCCTGATGCCCCTCTCTCCCACATCTGAAGCAGCCCGTTTGCTTCTTGGCCATAGCCGATGGTTTCACTGGTTTGCGCATCGACTCAGGTGGTGAGCGGCTCTATTGTTTTCCTCGGCGGTGCCTCTTCAGTAGGTGGATCTCTGCTTCCTCTGCCAGGATGTACCATTCATCGAGTTGGTGTGGGTCCCCTCGGGGCAGGCAAGCATCATATAGGTCGTAATTTAGGCCGTCTTTGAGATGGCTAAGGAGGATGTCTTCCGGCCAGTTCAATTTGCTTGTGTTGGCCCGGAATTCTTGTGTATATTCGGCTACCGGGCGTTTGCCTTGCCTCATCGTTTTGATCCTTTTGCGGGCTTTGCGATCAGCCAGGGGGTCCTCAAATCACTTTCTCAGAGAGGACATGAACCGGTTGAAGTAGTTGAGCTCTGGGACATTGGAGTTGTGCAAATTCACCACCCAATCTGCGGCCGGCCCATCCAGAGCAGATTGCACGATCTGGATCCGGGCTTTGTCACTAGGGATGTGCCGCCCGTATTCCGCCATGTAGCTGAGGACTTGGGTTAGGAAAAACCCCAAGCGTGTCGGCTCTCCCTTGAATCTCGCGTCCAGTAGCGGGAGTCTTTGAATGGATCGGTGCCTTTGTTGTCAGTGGTATCTGCGGGTCGGCAGGGACTACTGGATCAGCAGACGTCCCCGGGGCTGCAGTTTCCAATTACCCCTCAGTGTCTCTCCAGTTGCGGCTTCAGGAGCTGGTGCGGCCATGGGACTCAGAATTCTCCTCTCCTAGGGAGCTGAGGGTTCTCTTCATCAAATCGATAGCTTTTTCTAGGATCCAGCTCGAGTGCAGTGCCCAGCTCCATTCCTCTTCACTTGTGTACAGGGATTTCCCCATCTCCTGCTTCCATTCTGGTTGGTTGCCCCCCTGTCTCAGGGTCACCTTTCTTGATTTCTTTTCCTACTTGCCTTTTTTTCCAACGCCCATTGACCACCAAGGTTTGTGGTTACATGTCTCCACCACCTCTTCTTCTGAGGAGTCTGACCTCTCAGATCCCAACATCTGGCAGGTTTTCAGTCGGGGCAGTGGCTCCCTCTCCAGGGGGCTTTCTCCCTTCCCTGCTCCATCGTTTGACATGGTATTTTTTGCAAAGTCCCCTGGCAAGGTTCTCCCTTCCAGGTGGACTAATTCTGCAGATCCTGTCTAATATAAGGACCCACCTCAATCTTACATCTTAAGAAGACAGAACTCTTGGAATATCTCTTCCAACAGGGATCTTTATTAAGAGAAGCTGATTGTAGGCATGTTAGGGTATCCTCTCCCACCCTTCAATGTTTTAAAATCTTCCCAAGCAGCCCCCACCCCACAGTTCTTCCGGGCAATCCAATCCGTCGTCCGCTCCATCGGCACGATCACTCATCCTCTCTTTCCCAGATCCCAGGCGTTGGATTTCCCCCCACCCCTTTTTCCTCACTGTCAGCAAAGAGGAGAACTTCAGAGGGACTAAGATGAAAGGCAGATGGCCGCATTGTTATGTTTAGTCCTCTCGAAGAGAATCCACAAACGGTCACTTTGTTGTTAATGAAGGAAGTGAGAGTCTTAAAAAAAAACACCTGCTTATCCTCCTCCCCTTTCGTAGTATGACAGAATCCAGAATAGAGTAAGAATTGGGTTTTATCAGAGTAGGTAGATAGAAATGAAATATAATTGGATTCTGACACTCTTGCTATGAGCCATGAGCAGCTTAGGAGGCAAAAGACTTTAGTGTGAAATTGATTACGGCCTGGTCAGTTTCAGGCAGCAGCTGCACAGCTTTCTAATCAACTAATTAAGGTCACAGACCTGAGCTTGTTAACTTGCCTTTAGCACTTTTTAGGAAAATGTTACACTGCAGAGAAAAGCAGCTCAGAAAAAGACAACTTGTTTAGGCAAGATTTCTGCTCTGTGAGGGGGGAGAGGAAAATTAAAAACTGGGTCAGGCACAGAACAATATGCTGTTATGCCAAACAGGTGACGAAGAAGGGAAGAAATTCTGCATAGGTAGTAAATATGGGCACTTGTTGCTAAATTACCTTTTTAATCACTGTCATAACTCTGAATGGTTGCTGTCCAGGGCAGTCAGTCACTGAACAGAACAGACTAGAATGACAGAGTTGGAAGGAACCTTGAAGGTCTTCTAGTACAGACCCCTGCTTAGACAGGAAGCCCTATACCATTTCAGCAAATAGTTGTCCAATCTCTTTTTAAAAACTTCCAGTGTTAGAACATTCACAATTTATGGAGGCAAGTTGTTCCACTGGTTAATTGTTCTATCAGGAAATTTCTTCTTAGTTCTAGGTTGCTTTTCTCCTTGATTAGTTTCCATCCATTGCTTCTTGTCCTGCCCTCAGATGCTTTGGAGAATAGCTTGACTCTCTCTTCTTTGTGTCAGCCCCTGAGATATTGGAACACTGCTATCATGCCACCCCTAGTCCTTCTCTTCACTAAACTAGACATACCCAATTCCAGCAACTGTTCTTTATATGTTTTAGCTTCCAGTCCCTTAATCATCTTTGTTGCTCATTAATGAGTTCTACTTATAAATACTTTTGTTTAAAAAGATTTAGTAGTTTATCCAGGTTCAATATTACAATGTTAAATAAAATGAAAAAAAATCAAGGGATCACATATAATTAAAATAGCACAGTGCAAGGAGACAGAGGGAGGGTATCTATGATTGAAAGCAAACAAGGTGATGAATGCAGCAGAATCAATCCCTAAAAAGGAAAAAACACACACCAGGAGACCACCTACACAAAAGCCACCCATTGATGATAGACTTCCCTGCACAGGTAAGAAGGACAAAAAGAAGGACATTGATCAATCACTATTCTGTGTTGGTCTTAATCCAGATGAACAACCAACTGGATCCCATTGTCAAAACACAGCAATCCATGATCTGAAGTTGGCTTAATAGCCTGGAAGATTAGCAATTTAGACTGCTGAGTGGAAGTGCCCTATGTTCTTTATTCTAGCTCAAATAGACCACAAAGTCCTCAAAAGAAATTGAAAAGTTGAGATGATAGAAAGTTTTCTAAGTTTAATAATTTATTCTTTACTGGCAGCAAAAAAATTATACTTCCATTAATCGGAAAGGGATCATTTTTCTGTTGACAGAACAGACATTCAATCAGTATGGAGGGGGACAAAAAGGTGTCTGGAAGGAACAACTCTTGTTCAAAGTAAATATTTTGGTTTCAAATGATTGAGTTCTTCTTCTATTTTTTTGGCTCTGGCAGGACTACCGTTTAAATAATGTTGCACTTCCAGAAAATCTAATTAAAGTGCAAAATACTCAGAAGCAAAAGAATACTGATTAGTTCTTAATTACTTAGTTTTTAATGCTTGTTGGAATATAGCATAAGTCACTCCATTTTGTAAACTTCAATATGCTTAATCACACAACCCTTTATGCCTACGTGTTAGGTTGCAATCTGCAACTGCATACGCGTAAGGTAGTGAAGGACAGAGAACAAAGGGACATGTCAAGAAAGCTGTTTATGCAAGTTGTAATATTGTCACTTCCTGATAAGACCTTCCAATAT
>NW_015387339.1:343558-368370 GCF_001527695.2 Protobothrops mucrosquamatus
TTAGGAGTAGGAGCTGGAGGGAGAACGAGAGGAGCAGTTGCTTACAAAGATCCTCATGATGTTACCTAAAAAGTGTCCTACACTGCAATACAGTCCTCACCACAATGCTCAGAATTAGCTGCTGCTATCTTGGCTTTTCACACCTTTTCTCAACATCCTTTTAACTTACTCTCTGACTCTCATTATGTGTGCCAACTTAATTTTAATCTTCCAGGTGCTTACATCACACCCAGGATTGACCCCAATTTTATGATTTTGTTTTTCCTTTGACAGCAGCTGCTACAAGATATTTTATTTTTCATATGCGCAGTCATTTTTCCCTTCCTGGGCCTATTTTTTTAATGTTTTCTTAAACCCCGTATTTTTGCCACTAATCAACTATGGCAAATGGATGTTACCCATATTCTTTTTTTTTTGGCTTCCTGGAAATGTGTTAATTGATCTATTGATACCTATTCAGGAACAATTTGGGCCACGCCTCCCGGGAGAAACAGCTGCACATGTTGTTTCTCATCATTTTGTTTTGGCCATTACAGCCTTGGGTAAGCCCTTTTACCTGATAATGGGCCAGCCTATTTTTCAGTGGCCTTTTTACAATTTTGTACAACTTGGAATATTGTTTTTACTCATGGATTTCCCTATAATTCCATGGGTCAAGCCATCATGGAATGTGCTAATTGGTCCTTTAAGAACTGTCTTCACAAACAAATAAAAAGGACGGATCTAGAATACCCAATTTGTCATGGGTAACACAACAACAAAAACATTACACCAATTGAATATTTCCATTCAAAATTCGACCACTTATCAGAGACACTTTCAACAGAAAACAAGCCTGCCTCCGCCACTAGTATATTATTGGGCATTATCAGACAAAGCATGGTTGGGACCGGTCCCTCTGATCACTTAGGGGCGAGACTACGCTACTGTGCTTGCTCCTCCCAGAAATGGCCAAGGTGACTCTACAGATAGCACAGCGACCAATCCAATCCCGACATGCCAGTCGGCCAGTGACATGGGGAGATGTAAAGAACTTGAACACCAAAGCACAGGCAGTGTGACAACAGCAACAAGTAGAACAAATCTCCAGAGAACCTTGTGCTACCATTTTTGCGGTTAACTGCAAATTCCTTAGCCATCATTTGTTTGTGTCTGATCATTAACATCTGCCCTTTGACAACAGCAACTGTCATCCCACCGCTGCCACCAATCATTCGAGCAACAAATGAAGCAAAATCTATGGCTAACATCACACAAAATAATGTATTTTGCTTATCTGAAATGTATGACATGAACAAGTTGCTTTTTATATGTTTAATCTGTTTGTACCCCTTCTGCAGTAATTCAAAACTTCACTGGCTTGAATAGAATTTTATTTAATGGGAACTTTAACTATAAAGCTATATCTAGATGGAGAGTTACTGCTTATTATCCACCCTCTGACGCTATTGCTTGGCACACCCCGGTGGTAGCTATCCCTGCAAATATAATATGTGGCACTAACTATGTCTTTAGTGGGTGTGTCAGGATTTGCTATTCATGCCCACCTCAACATTAATGCTATTTCTTCAGCTATGTCAGCAATTAACCATTTTAGCTATGAAACATTTAGCCAAAGAAAGCGCTCGCTCACGCACATATATTATGCAAAATCGTTTAGCTTTAGATTATTTGTTAGCAAAAGAAGGAGGTGTATGTGGGAAATTTAATCTTACAAATTGTTGTATTGATAGAATGGTAAAAATTGCTCACGTTCCTGTCCAAACTTGGAACGGCTTTGATTTTCATGAAATGTTTGGTTCTTGGTTCCCCAAACTTCCTGGACTCCAAGCTATTGTAGCTTTAATTGGACTGATTGCTTTAGGCTGTATAATAATACCTTGTGTTTTACCCATCTTTGTAAAAATCATGTCAAAAAGTTTATCTTTGTTAGCGGAAAAACGTGCAACAGCTCAAGTAATGGCTTTATGGCAACGCTTTGATCCAGTAAGATATCATCTTTAACTATGGAAGCTGACCATGATGACATCAATACAGGAGACAGACTGTCCCATCCTGAGTTATCAACTGAAGGACAAAATAATACATTTAAAGCCAACCCATTTATCGAACTGACCAATGAATCAGAAGATAAAGATGACTTGGCAAACTTTAGTCTGCATAGTACCAGCAAGTATGAAATGCAACCAAAAAACTTTTGGGATTAAGCTTAAAAAACAAAAAAGGAGGAGATGTTGGAATATAGCATAAGTCACTCCATTTTGTAAACTTCAATATGCTTAATCACACAACCCTTTATGCCTACGTGTTAGGTTGCAATCTGCAACTGCATACGCGTAAGGTAGTGAAGGACAGAGAACAAAGGGACATGTCAAGAAAGCTGTTTATGCAAGTTGTAATATTGTCACTTCCTGATAAGACCTTCCAATATNAACAATGGCAACTTTTACTGTGAACTGTTAGTCGTATAAGCCATGTATTAGATAAGATACATTTTGTAAAACTTTCACTGTCTCTAACCTCCTAAACTCCCCCTGCTTGTAACCTTTTTGCAACCTCCTGCTTGTATTGGCTGAAATTTGCTTTGTTATGATTGCTAATAAAAGAGGTCCCCAGAGACTGTTCTGGGCTTGATCTCATCCCGAGGAAACCTGGTGTGGTGTCTTCATATCACAACTCATGACTCGGCCCCCGGACGAGGTCTGAAACCAAGCCGGGAGACTCAGGTCCCGGTTTCCCACAAATGCTGAGAAGGAGCTAAGAATTTGAGAAATATATAGTAACTCAGAACGCAGGAGAAAATATGTTTAACTTAGTCAATGCTTCTACACTACAGGTAGTCCTTGACTGACAACTATTCATTTAGTCACTGATTGAAGTTACAACGGCATTAAAAATAAAAGCGATTTATGACAATTTTTCACATGATCATGGTCATGTAATCAAAATTTGTACACGTGGCACTGGCATGTATTTATGACAGTTGCAGTTTCCCAGTTCTGTGATCCCCTTTTGCGACCTTTTGACAAGCAAAATCAATGGGGAAGCCAGTGCCAACTCTGTTAGTAACTTAACAACTGTAGTGATTCACTTAACACCTGTGACAAGAAAGCTCGTAAAATAGCGCTTATCTACCCAAATAGTCTAAAACAACTTAACCACTTAACAACTGCATTGCTTAGCAATGGAAATTTTGGGCTCAATTGTAGTTGTGAGTCAAGGACTACCTGTATATGACTATTCGCAGTGAAACACATATTTTGTTATGACCTGCCTTGGAGGGTAAGGAGTCCAAAAGTCCATTTGTTAAAATAATGTAGAAATGCACCTAATACTTTTATCAAGGACTGATCTATTCTTTAGAATTGTCAAATAATATTAAGCTTGGAATGCAGATTATACTGAGCCGATGCCTCTGGCCAAGTAAGGAAATTGTAAGGACCCACTTCAATCCCACATCTTAAGAAAGCAGAACTCTTGGAAATGGTTTCCTCCTTTTATTAAAAGTAGTGGCTAGGGTAGCTGGCACCCCCCCTGCTATGAACCCATCTAACTGGCCAAATGAGATTGGTTGTTTCAGCCTCCTCACTGGGATTCCCATGTTCCCTACTAGCATCAGGCTAATGAGGCAGCGGGTGCAGCCAGAGTCTATTAAGGCTTTCACTTTGACAACTTTGGTCATGGAGGGGGCTAATATAGTCACTGTCTTGAGGATGGGTGTGATGGGTCCACTTACCAGGGGTTTGCCCTCCAAGCTGTCGTCCGAGGTGTCCACTGCCCCTGCGGTGTAGGCCGGAGTTCCCTCCCCACACTTGGCAGGGGGTGGGGACTCCACAGCCTTCATCGCCCTCTTGGCTTGGCTGGGGACTTCCCTGATTTCCTGGCTGATGATCGGTCTGGGTTGCACTGAGGGGCTTTTGAATGGCATTCTACGGCACGATGCTCCTCTCTCCCACATTTGAAACAGCCCGTTGACTTCTTGGCTGTAGCCGGTGGTTTCACTGGCTCGCCATTGGCTCAGGAGGTGAGTGGCCCCATGGTTTTCCTTGGAGGTGCCTCTTCAGTAGGTCAATCTCTGCTTCCTCCACCAGGACGTACCATTCATCGAGTTGGCGTGGGTCTCCTCGAGGCAGGCAAGCATCATACAGGTCGTAGTTTAGGCCATCTTTGAAATGGTTAAGGAGGATGTCTTCTGGCCAGTTCAGCTTGTTGGCGATGGCCCGGAATTCTTGTGTATATTCGGCTATCAGGCAACTGCCCTGCCTCACCGTTTTGATTCTTTCGTGGGCCTTTCGATCAGCAAGGGTGTCCTCGAATTGCGTTCTCAGAGAGGACATGAAGCAGTTGACGTCGTTGAGCTCTGGGGTGTTGGAATCATGTAGGTTCACCATCCAGTCTGCAGCCGCCCTGTCCAGAGTGGATTGCACAATACGGATACGGGCTTTGTCGCTGGGGATGTCACATCCGTATTCTTCCATGTAGCTAAGGACTTGGGTTAGGAAGAACCCCAAGCATGGCAGCTCCCCCCTGAATTTCGTATCCAGCAGCAGGAATCTTTGGATGGATCGGTGCCTTCTCCACCAACGGTATTATCTCCCATCCTGATCGCCATTTGCGGGTCAGCGGGAAGTGGAGGCTGCCGAAACAGTCTCTGCGATGTCCCCAGGACTACAGTTTCCGATTCCCCCTCAGTAGCTCTCTGGTTGTAGCCCAAGGTGTTGGTGCAGCCCCAGGATTCAAGGTGCTCCTCCACGAGGGAGCCGAGGGTTCTTTTCATCAGGTCAATAGCTTTCTCTAGGATCCAGTTCAAGTGCTGCGTGTGACCTTCTTCCTCTTCGCTAAGGTGCAGGGATTTCTCCATCTCTTGCTTCCATCCGGGTTGGTGGCTGCACCGCCCCGATACTTTTTCCCACTTGTCTTTCTTGCCAATGCCCATCGACCACCGAGGTTTGTGGTCACGTGTTTCTATCACTTCTTCTGAGGAGTATGATGACTCGGATCCTGACAACTGGCAGGGTCCCTGCTGGAGGGAGGGCTCCCCTTTCATGGTGGGTTCTTCATTCCTTGCCCTGTCGTCCGACATTGTAGTTTTTGCAAAGTCCCCCAGTAAGGGTCTTCCTTCCAGGTTGACTATTACTGCAGATCCTGTCTAATGTAAGGACCCAATTCAATCCCATATCTTAAGAAAGCAGAACTCTTGGAGATGGTTTCCTCCAACAGGAACTTTTATTAAAAGTAGTTGATAGCAGGCATAATAGACAGGATCTGAAGGATTCCTTTACAGATCAATACTTTAAAGTGTCCCCAAGCAAACCCCACTGCACAGTTAATCCGGATGGTTCAGACCAGCCAATCCCCAGGTGTTAAGTCCATTGTGGGAAAGGGGAGATATCATTGGTCCAGCTCCGGTCATAGCATGATGTTCAAGCAGCTCTTCGCACCTTCTTTTGAGACCGGAGAAATAAGCCAGGCTCCGGAGGTTGTATTTCTTTCTCCCCCCCTTTTCCTAGCTGACAGGTTAGGGAGAAGAAAGTTCAGAGAGAGATGCAGTGTAGGAAGCAAATTGTTACATTGTAGCGGGCAGTGGACACAGAGGCAATAACAAAGCAAAAGGTTATATTGTAGCAAATAAAGGAAGCGAAAGCAATAACCCCGCAGGCATATCCCCCCTCCCCCTTGGGAGTATGGCAGAACCCAGGGAAAAGTGAGATTTGTTTTTAGAGCAGAGGAGATAGATAGAAATGAAATAGTATCCAAATATAACATTAATAGTCTGCATCAGAATAATTTACCTAATCTTGTTTGAATTGAGCTACAGTCATAGAACAAATTGATTTGTTCTATTTGGGCTGTAATGGTAAAGTGGTTTTTTGTGTTTTGTAAACTCCTTTCATATTTTCATAATAAAATGCTGCTGTAATTTTGTATAGCCTAAGTTATCTTTTCCAACAAAATCAGTAGAATTTGCCTCTGAGTAGCATATATTTTAAATAATCACACTGTTGATTTTTTTTTAATTCCCCTTGATTTATTCCTAAGGAATAAAAATTAGATCTATTCTGTTTTTAACATTACATACAATATATCGGTATTTTGCAGAAAATAATGAATAAGTGGCCATCTCTCTATCTGGGCAGGTAAAAGTAAATTCAGGAAAGTTGTCAAGTCAAAAATGTTTTGGTTCTTTCCATGTAAAGTGCTCTGTTCAGTCAGAAGATAAAAATAAATAAGAGGTAATATCTGTGACTATATAAAAACTGTTGAGGATATGAATGTCATGCCTTAGAAAGGCTGTGTCAAACAGCAGAATGTTAATGGACTCTTCCAATAGTTAATAATGTAATTTAAATTCTGTGTAATAAAGGAACAGAAAAGTGGAGTGTCAGAGTCAAAGAAAATTAGGGGAAAATAGTCAAGTTTGTAGAGAAGGCTTGCAGAAGTTTGAAACGAAGGTAGGTTAATAAAAAAAATTATACTATCTTTTTAAAGATCTATTTTCATCCAACACTTTAAAAGAAAGCAATCCAAACAGTAAAAATTCAATAATATAAAATGTGAAATCATTTAAAAATTGAACAGCAGAACAAAATCAATAGCAAAACTAGATGCTTCAATTAAACTACTAAACCAATGGGATGGAAAAGCGATCTAAAGTCTTAATTTGAAATGGAGAAGAATATCCCTAGCTTATTGTGTTACATCTATATGAGTGAAATTATATTTATTGTTTTACCAGTCATAAACAAGTTCCCAAGTGCTAGGACACGTTGATACACATGTTTCTTTTTTATAAATGTATTGAGCAGGTATCTGACAAGAATAGTTGTCCTCAAGTTGTTTAGATATTAATCTATCAAGCTTTAGTTTAGAGTCTTCAGACAAGGCACGAAGACCAGCAAGGAAAGAACAAATAATTTTTCCATGTAACACAGAACCTCTGACAACAACCAGTATCAAATACAAGTATCAAATCCCCAAATCCTTAACTTTTAAACTTATTTTGCAGCCAACACATTTGGAATAACAGTTGAGAAATGATATTTTTGATATTCTATTGAAGGTATTCAAGCTTTTATGCTAAGATGGACAACATTGGGAAATCCAAATAATTTGGTTTTAGAGTATTTGGGCAGTTGAGTGCTATATGTTAACCTTGCTTCCCCTCCATAGATAGATAACTGTAGATAAATAGGCACAACATCATCCTTTTATTCTAAATCTTACTATAAAAGCTCCAGAAAGTCACAAAAGTAATTAATCTATGGAATAAAATTTACTGGGAGACTAGCTCTTTTAATTTGTTTACTTTTTTAAAAAAAAAACTTTTTTAAACAGTACACTTTTTTCCCTTTTATTTTTAAAAGTCATACCATAACACTGGTATACTAACTGGAACCACATCAGAAATCTCTAATAGCTGTGTTTATATACTCCTTTAGCCAAAAATCCTTCCTTAGGCAACACAATATCAACAGTAGAGGCCTTCAGGTTTCTAGGTTTCTATTATCTCCAAGGACTTGAAATGGACACCTAACATTAGAACCATCATTAAAAAGGCACAACAAATAATGTTCTTCCTGCGTCAACCCAGAAAGCACAGATGGCCCAAGGATCTGCTGATACATTTCTATAGAGCAGGGTTCTTCAAACTTGGTCCTTTTATGACTTGTGGACTTCAGCTCCCAGAATTCCTCAGCCAGGCACTGACTGGCTGAGGAATTCTGGGAGCTGAAGTCCACAAGTCATAAAAAGGCCAAGTTTGAAGAACCCTGCTATAGAGGAATTATTGAGTGTGTCATTATGACAATTGAGCCCAAAATTTCTGTTGCTAAGTGAAACATTTGTTAAGTAAATGTTGCTCCATTTTATGACTTTTCTTGCCACAGTTGTTAAGTGAATCACTGCAGACATTAAGTTACTGGGTTGTTAAGTGAATCTTGCCCTCCCCGTGGACTTTGCTTGTCAGAAGGTCGCAAAAGGGGAACATTTGACCCCGGGACACTTCAACTGTCATAAATATGAGTCAATTCCCAAGCATCGGAATTTTGATCATGTGACCATGGGTATGCTACTATGGTTGCAAGAGTGAAAACTGATTATAATTCACTTTTTTTCAGTGTCATAAGTTTAAATGGTCACTAAAAAAAACTGTTGTAAGTCGAGGACTACCTGTACCTGAATAACTGGCTGTTACTGGCACAGCAACCAAACAGGACAGGTACAGACTTCAATTGATAGTTAGAATTGCAGAAAAAAAAACACTGCAACCAACCTGCCTTCCATTGAGGATCTGTACATTACACCAGGGCTTTTCAACCGGCTTTTCAATGTCAGATTCAAGAAGATGGAGGAAGACTCACATGTCTTCACCCCAAAACTCCCAGCCAGCCTGCTGGCCTTTTGAACAGCCCTGGGGTTAGATCTGGCATTCATGGACCCGGCCGGAGCGAAGGGGAAGCAGGACCAAAGCCCTTCTTTCAGCTGCAAAGAATGAAGCTAGGCGGATTCGCCTCTGGGTTGTGCCGGTTCTTCCTCGGGACTGGCTGCAGCAATGAATGAGCTGCTTCCTTGCTCACTGCTTTTCTCTGGCTGTGGCCGCGTGCAATGCACCAGAGGGAGTTCGGCAGCTGCGGCTCTTTCTCCACCCCCGTGCGCTTCTCCGCTGCCTGCGCTCTCCTCCCCCTGCGTAAGAAAAGCAGCTGTGCTGGGCTCCCAGCTACACTGAGCGCGACCGCAGCTCCTTTTCAGATGAAGCAGCCAAGGAGAAGCAGCGGGCAGGAACTGCAGCAGCCGCCGTCACGCAGCCGTCTGGCTCAGCAACAGCAGAGGTGGCAGCAGCGGTGGCCAAACTCCAATTGCCTCCTCCGGGCTCTTTTATGTCCTCCCTGCTCCCGTAGCGCTGGACAATGGGAGGGAGGGAGGGAAGGAAGGGACAAAGAGAGGAGGAAGGAAAAGAAGAAAGGGAGGCAGGGACAATGGAAGGGAGGGAGGGAAGGAGGAAGGGACAAAGAGGGAGGGAAAGAAGGAAAGAAGGAAGGAAGGGACAATGGAAGGGAGAGAGGGAAGAAAGGAAGGTGCCCATGCCTGTCCCACCCCCCTCCACCAGAGACTCACAGATCCCCCCCACATCCCCGCCCACACACCACACAGGCACCCCGCAACCTGAGTGATGAGCTGGCCACGCCCCCCTGGCCATTGACTTTGCTTGTCAAAAAGTTGCAAAAGGTGATCACATGACCCTGGGACACTGTGACCGTCATAAGTATGAATCAGTTGCCAAGCATCCGAATGTAAATCACATGACCCTGGGGATGCTGCAAAAGTCATTAAGTGTGATAAATGCCGTTGTAACTTTGAACAGTCACTAAGCGAATTGTTGTAAGTCAAGGACTACCTGTACTTTACCATTTTTCCCCTTTTTTGGGTCATCAAGTTTTTGACACCTTGCTGGGCGACTGGTGGTACTCGGATATTGCCTTATCCTAAAAGTGGTACAATGGGTGAAAAGGTTGAAAAGCCCTGCACTACACAAACCAGAAAGAGGACTGAGAAAGTATCTACAGACCCCTCACATCCTGGACATAAAACGTTTCATCATCTCCCCTCTGTATGCTGTTATAGGGCATTGCATGTCAAAACAATTAGACACAAAGATAGTTCCCCCCCCCCCCGGTGCCATCACTTTGCTGAACACCTAATTCCCACAGCACAGTCTTAGGCCTAAATATATTTACCCATAGAGCAGGCTGTATTGGTATTATCCTTCTCCTCTTTCTCCTCATCTTTCCTACTACCTTCTCCTATTGTATCTAATAGTTGTCCCCTTGTTTTCAGCTCTCCGTTCTCATCTAGAATGTCTTTGTATGTAATTACCCTTCCTAGGTTCATAAATTTTGGGTGCAGAAATATCTCCAGTGTTGAAATCCAATTGGGGATTTTTTGGTTATTAGATTTTTTAATTTTAATCCACATATCTAATAGTACCCGTCTAATATGATGTTTCTGAAAATACTGATGTGCCTTGTGTTTCCCGTCCCATAGTATCTCATGCCACCCTGTCTGCTTTCTAGTGCTAACAATCTCCTATTCCTTAGATGTATCCATTCCTTTATCCAAGCGAGTGTTGCAGCCTGATAGTACATTTCCCAGTTTGGGAGGCTGAATCCTCCTCTTTCCTTTGCATCTTGTAATAACTTAAATTTAATTCTTGTTTTTTTCCCTTGCCAAATAAAGTTGGATATAATTTTGTTTAAATTTTCAAAAAAGTCTTTGCCTAGTTTAATCGTTATGCATTGGAATAGAAAAAGAAGTTTAGGGAGTACGTTCATTTTAATTGTTGCAATTCTCCCCATGAAGGAGAGCTGTAGGTTTTTCCATCTATCTAAGTCCTTTGTAATTTGATCTATTAGTTTATCATAGTTATCTCTTTTAAGTGTAATGCATCTTGCCGTCAATTGAATTCCCAAATACCTTACTTTTTTGGCTGTTTGAATGTTATTTTTTTCTGCAAGTTCATTTTCTTCTGATTTAGTCATATTCTTAACTAGCATTTTAGTTCTTTCTTTGTTAATCTTCAACTCCGCTACATCTCCATAGTTTTCCAGGACCTGTAATAGTCTTGGGCCCGACTCTAAGGGCTCTTCCAAAATAAAGACTAAATCATCTGCATATGCCTGTAATTTAAATATTTCTTTCTTAGTTTCTAAGAAAGCCTTTAATCAGTTTGTCTTCTCGAATTATTCTTGTTCAAATTTCTAAAGAAAGTACAAATAATAATGCTGATAGTGGGCAATCTTGTCTCGTACCTTTTTGTATTTGGAAGCTTTTTGTTAATTCTTCATTTATAATTACTTTTGCTTCTTGTTTAAAATAAATTGCTTTGAACATGTTTATGAATCTTTCCCCAAATTCCATATGTTTAAGTTGGGTCAGCATGAAGTCCCATCTAACATTATCAAATGCTTTCTGCGCGTCAACAAAAATCAGTGCCATTTGTTTTTCATTATGCGATTCGTAGTTTTCTAGCGTATCTAATATAATCCTAACGTTATATCTTATTTGTCTTTTGGCCAGGAAACCCTTTTGATCAGTATGGATAAATTCAGCTAGATATCTTTTTAATCTTTCTGCCATTATCGTCATGAAAATCTTATAATCCGTATTTAATAAAGAGATAGGCCTGTAGTTTTTGATGAGAGTTAAGTCAGAATTTTGTTTGGGTATTAACATGATGGTTGCTTCTTTCCATGAATTTGGAATCTTTGCTGCTTTTAATACTTCATTAAATATATTCAATAGGGTTCATCCCAAAAGTTCTTGAAGATTTTTATAGATTTCAGAAGGTAATCCATCGGGGCCAGGTGTTTTATTGCTTTTTTGTTTTTTAATTGCTTCCATAACTTTCTGAAGTGTTATGCCCTTATTTTATATATTTTGGAATTCTTCTGGGACCTTCGGCAGTCTGGCATTCATAAGGTATTGTAGTATTCTTCCTTCACTAATCTTTCCATCGTCTTTATAGAGGTTTTTATAGAATTCGTGGGTCACATGTTTTTTCTCAGTCTGATATACCATCTCCCCCACTTCGTTGCATAGTTTACTAATCCATCTTTTATCTTTTTGTTTAAGTCTGTAGGCCAACCATCTCCCGGGTTTATTTGCCTGTTCAAAAAACTTTTGTCTAATGCTTTTTATTTTTTGTGCCAATTTTTCTTTTTCTATAATGTTAAATTTATGTTTATTTAGATTTAGTTGTTGTTTTAGATCTCTACATTGTTGTTGTTTTTTGTAGCTCTGTTTCTAGTTTTTTGTGTTCTTCCTCTAAACTTTTTTGATACTGCCTTTTCTTTTTATTCTCATTGGCTATGTATGCGATTGCAGTTCCTCCTGCAATTTTAAATCAAAAAGAATTCAAGTATAAGATGGAAGAACAAATGCAGATATTCTTTCAGACAAACAAGAAAGAAGAGACTAATACTCAAAACCTATGGGAAAGAGCCAAGGCAGTCGGGAGAATAAAACTTAATCTTAGATCTGGCTGTTGACTTTTTTTGGGGGGGAGGTACCATTCATCTGAGTAGAGAAGTAAACGGGAATGAGCAAGCTTTATGTAGCAGGACAGAATTTATTTACCTTGCGGTTTAATAAACTAAGACCTAGCTAGGATGTGCTGGAGGAAATGTGAAATTGCAATGGATGCTAGGAAAAGTCACCAATCTTGCAAAAATCTCATTAGGATGCAAAGCCAACTATGCCCTGAATCTTTTTTTTCCAGTGTTCAGTGATGAAAGACAAAGAAAATTTCAGAGGATCCATGGGTCTCCAGAATTTCTTGATATTCCCATGGATGCAGCAACATTAAATTGTTCCTGCAGACAGAACAAAAGGAAAGGAAAGGAAACAGGCATGCTACCTACGTGGGAGAATATGCAAATGCTTTATGTAAGAGGTTACAAGGTGGTCCATCAACCCTGGCAATATTTGGTTCCTTAATTATTTTAAAACAATTTCAGCCACAGGTTTTCAAACAGTACAAAAAAAATTACAATCGACTGTGCATAAATAAGGTATGCACACAACTTTATCCATAAGTTATGAAATATGAAAAAAAATTCATAGAACTATGAACTTGTGTAAGATTAATCTCTCTTCCTGATAATGCTGGAAGCCAGAAATATTTGGGAATTAAATTTGTTTCAAAGGCAGGGATCAGGAAGGATTTTTTCCACTATCTTTCTGAGAACAAATTTGTATTTTTGCTTTCAGCAAAGTCTTTTCAGTTCTTCCTTAAGGGAAAAAAAATCTAGTTTCATTTCAAAACTCTATTTTACCACAAAAATGTCCACAAACAAAGAAGTTGTTTTCACTGGCAACATTTTCCCCCAGCCCATCTGCAAATAGCATGATATACATCTTTTCAGTAGTGAAAAGATGTATATCATCTTTTCCTTCCTTCCTTCCTTCCTTCCTTCCTTCCTTCCTTCCTTCCTTCCTTCCTTCCTTCCTTCCTTCCTTCCTTCCTTCCTTTCACTCTGTAACCTTTGGATCGAAGAGATGCAATTAATTCTATGTTTTCACAGATATTACAGGATTGCAAAGAAAAACCATGGAAACAGTTTTTAGCTATTGCACGCTGCTGTAATTCTTGCACATTGCTTTAAAATTATCATCTCCCCAAGTGTACTGCAATCCTGATGATACATAGCACTCAGCATCTCCTTACCTACTACTGTTTTCTACTGCTACAGTGGCCTTGGAGTGAAGAATGAGAGGGAAAGAGAGAAAATGAGACCGGTAGTTGCTCCCAAGTTCCTATTGCTTCTTTTATGCAGAATATTTAAAATGCTTCAAGTATTATTCTGACACAACACTCAAGCTGTTTCAAGCTGTTTCAAGTTTCATTCTGCAAATCAAGACATTTAAACTGCACTTATTTTGCCTGGCAAGGCAAAGCAAAGAAATTGCCACAATCTGAGTTCTGTTTCAGTCTTGCACAGAAGAGGGTCATAACTGTGACATTTAATAGGTGTCACTGCTTTGTAATAATTACTAATAGATATCTAAAGCCACCTGACTTCTTGAAGCCGTTTCAGTGATTATCTGTGTTAATTAACACAGCAATTGAATGTTCAAAGTTAATTTTTAAACCTGCTCCTGCTGATGACTCTGATGACAAAATTAACATATTGAGGACTCTCTCTCTCTTTCTGTAAGGACCCACCCCACTTTACATCTTAAGAAGACAGAACTCTTGGAATATCTCTTCCAACAGGCATCTTTATGAAGAGAAGATGGTTGCAGGCGTTCTAGACAGGATCTGAGGGGCCAACCCCTACCATCCAAGGTTTTAAGTGTTCCCAAGCAGCCCCCACCCCACCGTCCTTCCAGCAACAATCCCAGGCGTTACATTTCCACCCCCTTTTCCTCTCGACCAGCAGAAGGGAGACTTCAGAGAGTAGTAGATGAAAGCTGATGGGCCATATTGTTATGGTCAGTCCTCTTGGTGAGATCCACATTCAGTCTCTTTGAAGTTTTAATGAAGGAAGTGAGAGCCATAAAACCCCTTTACTAATCCCCCTTCCCCTTCATAGTATGACAGAATCCAGAGAGGGCAGAAATGGGGTTTTCCATAGTCAATAACTAGAAATGAAATATAATTGGATTCTGACACTTTCTCTCTGTTTCTCTGTTTCTGTCTCTCTCTCTCCCCTAACTCCTTGGGATAGCGTAAGGCTAGGAACATATTTAAACATCAAGCAGAGTGACAGGTTGACCTAAAAAAGGTATGCAACCTCCCATTCCTCCATATAACTGGAGATAGGTAGTAACATATGCTGCATACTTCACACACTCGATCCCCCAAAACACAAAAGGTTTAACGCATATTTGTTTCTAGAATATTTATCTTTTAATGTATTTAATAACTTTATATTGGTTGTTTCTATAGTTGTTGTTTTATTGATCATTATATGCTGCTCAGAAATGATTTTTGTGACATTGGGGCTACACAAATTTGATAAATAAAAATATTATTTTCTCCCTGACTGTTTAGAAGACCATTCAGAACTGGAAAATCGGTTGTATCGGATTAGACAAATTGAGCGATTCCCTTTTTAATGCTATCCTGTAGATATATAATATGCGTTAATTTCTCCTATGCTACTAAAAGTCCCAGATCATATGGAAAACCCTTTCTTTACATGGTACCATTAATTTCTCAATAAATATGCAGAGTGGCCTACTTTGATGTTGCAGTATATAAAGTTAATCAAGGACATATGGTGAATAAAACCAGTAGATTAAAGAATATATCTAGAATAAAGGCAGTCCACGCTTTCTATGTGGACTGCCGCACGGAGAATGATCATTATCCCCTGGTTACAATTATTGGGCTTTCCTCTAATATACACTTATCTAAAGGCCCTCAGATACTAGATCCCTATGTGGCCTCGTATACAAAGAGGATCAAATGGTCTTCTAATACTGAAAGAAAGTTCCACTCCTTTTTATCATCTCTGGAATGTCTCAGCCTTTATAATCAGGTTCTAACAAGTAGTGGCTCAGAGACAATCTTGGCCTTTGAATCACTAATTAATAGTGTCCAAAGGGAGCTAGGAGCTGATTGTAGGCCAAGGGGTCCATATCATTTAAGAAGCAATTCCTGGTTTGATAAAGAATGTCTGATGCTTAGGAACCAGATTAACCGGGCTTACTTGCTTTACCGTAACTGAGGGGACAAACGCCCACCAGAGGACTATTACCGCCTGAAGCGGGAGTATAAAGGGCTAATTGTTAAGAAAAAGAGGGCTAAAGAGAGAGAGAAGTGGGATTTACTCCTCTTCTCTATCCAGCAGAAGAACACACGACTATTTTGGCAAATTGTTGCCAGCTCTCTCCCTGGTTACCAAGAACTCCCTCTCTGCTGTATTTCTAACAGAGATTGGGAAAATCATTTTTTGTCAATTTTTCAGGCTTCAATAATTTCAACCAAGCTTGGATCACAACTGCCTCTTGCAATTCCTATATGGCAACCCATGACTCATGCTGAAATCACTGAGCTTATCTCAGAACTTAAATCAGGCAAAGCCCCTGGCCCTGATGCTATACCCCCCATTTTGCTAAAATCTAATCCCGGGTGGTGGATTCCTCTTTTGGCAACACTTTTCACCCATATTAATTCCTCTGGTAGGATCCCTATCTCCTGGAATCTAGCAATTATTATTCCAGTTTTTAAATGAGGAAATAGGAACAACCCTGCCGATTATCGCCCTATAAGCCTGCTTTCCATCATTGGAAAATTGTATGCTAAATATCTTCAACGTAGACTCCTCATTTGGGTTGAGGAGTCTAACATTATTGGTGCAGAGCAGATTGGGTTTAAAGCGGGCTGTGCCACGTTGGAACACTGTTTTGTTCTAGCACACCTGGTTGATAAATACACTATCATACCAGGTGGCAAACTCTTTACTGCTTTTATCGATTTAAAGGCAGCGTTTGATTCAGTCCCTAGGGAACTGTTGTGGTCAAAATTGCACAAAAGTTCTATTGACAGACGTCTTTTGTTCTTAATCAGATCTTTGTATAGGTGCGGCTTGCAGGAAGAACTTTCAAATCCTATCCCGATTGAGAGCGGACTTAGGCAGGGTTGTGTCCTGGCCCCTCTTCTGTTTAATTTATTCTTATCCGACCTGGCCTCTTACATTGAACACATTGAGTCCCATGCCCCAAAGCTGTTAAATACGAAGATTCCGCTCCTTCTTTATGCTGATGATGCGGTCCTTCTATCACAATCAAGGCTCGATCTAAAAAGATTACTTTCTGCATTTGGGTCCTACTGTGCTGAGAACCGTTTGACTATTAATTATGACAAATCCAAAGTATCGGTGTTCTCTAGAGCCCGGAAATTATACAACTGGGCTATCAATGGTAATGTTGTTAGGCAGGTTTTCCATTTTAAGTATTTAGGTATTCAATTTCAGAATACTGGTGCTTGGACTAAACATCGAACCCAGGTGCTGAATTCGGCCTCCTGCAGCCATCAGCAGATTATAAGATTCTTTTTTACCCAAGGAGGCCAGTTTATTCCTTCTGCTCTGCGTATATATAAAGCCAAAACCCAGGCCCAAATTCTTTATGGAATTCCCATATGGATACGAGGCTTCAAGGATTGTATTGAAAGAACTCAGGCTGTTTTTCTTAGGAAACTTCTGGGTCTTCCTCCCTGTGTTGGATTTGCTTCGATCTACCTGGAACTGGGCATTCGTTCAGTCGAATGCATGGCGTGGATTAACACCTTCAAATGGTGGTTTCGGGTGCTCTTTTTGGCAGTCCCTGGTAGCTACCTCTCCCTGGTGTTTGCTGACTCTCATACCTCTCGTTGGGAGAGGGAGCTGACGAAGAAACTCCACTTGCTAGGTTTTACAGGGGATGCTCTGGGAGATTATGGTCTCAAGGATGCCCAGTTTAGGGTAGTCCAACGGCTTGTGGACATAGATTTGCAATATTTAAGAATCAGAGCTAACAAAACCTGCTCCCCTTTGATCTTCAGCCATTCTAATAATTATGGATTGAGGATGGCTTCATATTTCTATACTCTAACCATCCCCAAGTATAGAAGAGTCTTTTCCCTAGCCTGTTTCAATGTCTTGCCCTCAGCACTACTCGACGGGCGATTCAAGAGGCTCCTGTTTAGTGAGCGACTATGCCCCTGTGATAGGGTTGAAGTTGAAACTGTGGAGCATGTCTTATCATACTGCCCTATGTATAACACAGGCAGAATTAAATTATTGTCTCTCCTTGGAATTGATCCCTATGGTTCCAATGTTAGTAATTTGGTCTTATATTGTCTAGGGGATGGCTCCCCCTATATTACTTCTCAGGTTTCTAAATTTCTTTTAAGAGCTGTAACTATTAGAGGAGAACGATGTAATTCCCTTTAGCCAAGGCTTCTGGTGTTTAATTGTTTGTGATTATATTTTTCTTTTGTTTTGTTTTGTTGTTGTTGCACTTGCATTTTGGTCTGTGACCGCAAATAAAAATTATTATTATTATTATTATTATTATTATTATTATTATTATTATTATTATTATTATTATTATTATTATTATTATTATTATTATTATTATTATTATTATATCTAGAATATTGCTGCTTCTGTGAAATTATTTGCTTAATCTTAGTGGCTTGACATTTTACCTTTTATTTAAATTGCACTTCTGATATTTTTTAAAATTGCAAAGTTAATGTTATGGAAAATAACACTCTGACATTGTGATTATTGGAGATATAGCCCTTAATATTATGTATTTTGTATAATGTAATGGGGCATTAGATAACTTTATGTATTTCATAGTGCCAATCTTCATTGTTTCTGTGTTCAGAAACTGATTTATGGTAACTACATTTGAAATTTAGCTAATTGAAACTGCAATTGAAACATGGCTCTGCGTGTTTAAGAAAAATCATTGTACAATCTTGAGGAATGTAAGTGTAACACTCTGCTGCACCTTTTTCTAAATAGCTTTATGACCCTATTTTGGTCCTTTAATTTTGAATTATTTGTATTGCTTACTAGATGAGAAATGTCATTGGGAACAAATCTCTTGAAAATAGAGAGCAAACACTCAAAATTAGAAGAAACACTGGCAAAAAAAAAAAAAAAGCCCAGAGAGGGTAGAGGAAACAACACACACTGCATAAGCATGTAGCAAATCATCAGTAAATGACTCAGTGAATGAGGTAAATTTTAATCACTCCATAAATAATCTCAAATTTCTATATTGGATTGGCATGTGGATCTACAGTAAATATCCTCTACTAAGTTTGATATAGACTTGGAAGCAAAAATTGTTTGCTGATACCGTATATGTATTTTCAATATATGAACAGTTGCAGTTTGCTAATATTAAACTAGAGAATTAAAATATTCCTGGGGAAATGTAAATTAAGACTAAAACAAGATTCTTTTAAAGAACAGATCTCAATAGCAGTAGGTATAAATATTGACAAGTACTCTACTGGCAAAAATATAGGAAAGACCCTAGGAAGACTGACAAAATCTGTCTCTTACAGCACAAACATATATGCACAATATATCCCATCATATTCATGACTTATATCTGATAACAGATTTAATGGCAATAGAAGCCATTCCAAAGCACCTTTTCTAATTCCTTCTTCCAACTGTTGTGCTATCAACTGCGCCTATGTGAACTAGAGATTTGTGTATAATCTTTAAGCAGATTGTTTGATATTTATTTCATTTATTTAAATATTTATATAACCACCCATCTTATATCTAATTCTGGACGGTTTCCAGTCAAGAATTGAAACAATAGAAGTAATAAAACAACACTAAAATAATATTAAAATTATTGAAAACAACTATATACTATTACAAATTTTGCCATGATCTTTACTTAGATGTAACTAGGCATCACAGGGCAACAATGTTTGAACAAGATATCTCAAATGTACCCAAAATCCAAAACTGATGACTCCTGAGGAAATAAAATTCAGAAAAGTTGTGGCTGCTTTAGTGCTAGTGGCTGCTGCTGTAGTCACATGATCTTCATTTTCAATGTTTCATGACAGTTTTCCAGCCACTCTAACAATCTTTCTTTCCCTCCTCACCCAGAAGCAAGAATTGACTCATCGGGTGGCTCTTAAAGAAGCAACAACTTAAGGTGCATGAAGAAAGGCCTGGGTATTTTATTGTTTTATGTGTCTCTTTCTAGCCTTCAAACATGCATATCTTGAACAAAGATATCCTACAGTATCTTTGTTCAAAAAAATCAAGGCACATACATAGTGCTCCATCCCCATCCTGCTATTTTTCTTCATAACTTTGTGAAGTAGATTGGGCTGAAAGCCACCAAGTGAGCTGCTGCAGATGAGTAGAAATCTGATTTCTCTAGTGTCAGTCAAATATATTAACCATAATACCTTGGTCCTTCACCACTCTGCTTGCTACTCTAGACTTGATTGTAGACTAGCCCCTTCTTTGGCTGCTGGAGATCATGAAGACTGGGAACACCCTAGACACAGGAAGTCATGGTGTTCTGTTTCTTGCATTGGTAGGCATTGAAGAGGCAGGACTCACAAACAGGTACTTCTTTATTTGCAGCTAAACAGAACTGTGGAAGTGACTCCTATTTTGCATTTCTCCTGTTTGAGTTTCAGCCCCGCTTCGCGGAAACGTTGCAAAACAGCCCAAAGCCTGTCAGACAGGTTTTCGACTGATTCCCCAGCGATGAGGACATCATCGAAATATGGGCATACACCCGGAATATTGCGGAGCGTGTGCTCCATCACGCTTTGGAAGATGCCAGGGGCTACATTCACCCCGAACTGTAGCCTTCGGACCTTGAAGGTGCCCCAGTGGGTCACAATTGTTTGGGCCTCTGCCGTGGCGTTGTCCACTGGCAACTGCTGATAGGCCTGAGCCAAATCTACTTTGGCGAAAATGCGGCCTCCTTGTAGAGACGCCAGAATATGGCTCACTACAGGCACCAGATAGGAGTGCTGCCGTAACACTTTGTTTAGCGTGCATTTATAGTCCGCACAAATGCGGACTTCTCCATTGGCCTTAAGTGGCATGACAATAAGGGTTTCCCATGGACTACTATCCACCAGTTCCAAAGTGCCTTGCTGCAACAGTTTGTCCAGCTCAGCATTGATTCTTTGCTTAAGAGCAAAGGGCACCTGACAAGGCTTAATCCTGATCAGTGCAACGGATGGGTCTAGCCTTAAAGCGATTGGATGCCCCTTATATGCCCCAAGCTCAGGGCTGAAAACATCAGCAAATTCTTTGCACACCTCCGAAAGGCTTGCCGTTTGCAGACTGTTTGACCCAGTCACCTGAATACCTAGCGCATCAAACCAATCAAGTCCTATCAGACTCGTGCGGTCACCGTCAACCACCACGACGTCCAAAGGGCCCTCAAAATCCCTAATCTGCACCCCGAGTGTGGCTTCCCCCTTGACATGCACTCAGGAATTCTGGAAGTTGGGCAAAATGAGATTCGATGGCCTGAGCTTAACTCGTTGGCCGCTTCTGCAGCAAATCTGTTTAAGGGTTCTTTGGGAAATTATGGACAGAGCTGAACCCATGTCCAGCTCCATGTCTGAGGGGACCCCCTGCAGTTTAACTTCAAGATGAAGCTTTTTCTTCAGTGGGCGGTGGGCACCTGTTCTAAATACACTCCTTCTCATCGCGCAAAAACCCACCCTGTTCTGACTGGGGACCCCAGTAAATTTTTGAGGCAACTCTTCCGATGGACGGTCTTTCTTGCAACCCAAACAGACGGTGACGATGTGGCCTTGCCGGCCACATGCCCAGCAAATGGCGGAATGAAAATGACAGTCAGAACATTTGTGGCAGCCTCCACACCCGAAACACCGAGAGAAGGGAACTGCCTTGTCAAAGCTTTTGGCCACTTGCCTTTGAGGCCTTCTTTCTGGTGGTTGTTGCAACCGATCGACCTCGTTGTCCGACTCGGAGTCTTCAACCCTCTCGGTGTCCTCTAGATGGATTGTGTCCGAGCAAGGAGGGTTCTTGGAAAGCCACAAGGCCTTAACAGCTCCACCTGCTGCTTCTTCGGCTGTTATCTCCCTCAGTGTGTCTTGGAAGGAGACAGTTTCTCTAGCAAAAATCTTTTGCTGAAGTTCTCGGCTCCTCAGATCACAAACTAGCCAATCTCATAGCCATTCTTCCAGGTCCTTAAATTTGCAAGGCCTTGCAGCTTGTTGCAGAGCAGCAATGAAATCAGCAGCAGACTCCCCAGGACGCTGGTCTTGCTGTTCAAAAGCATGTTGCCAAGCTATGACCGACAGCTTCAGCTCAAAATGTTCTTTGAGCATTCTTTTCAGCTCCGCATAAGCAATGGACTCCAAGGGTGCCGGAGCAACCAGGTTTTCCGCAATATCAAAAGTTTCTTGACTGCAAACGCACAGCAGCGTCGTGGCCTTCAGTCCATCCTCCTGAACCTGGTTGACTCTCAGGTAATTCTACACCCTATCAATGTAGGAGCTCCATCTTTCTGGATGCTTGACATCGAATTCAGAAAGACGACCAATCTTCGTCATGGTGGATCTTTGGCGGCATTGAAAAGGCTGCGCAGGCTTTCGAAGGGGTTTCAGGATGATTCCTTGCAGCACTCTCCTCCGGCGTTTCTGTACTGGCAGGCAGAGTGAAGGAGGTTGGAACGCCGTACTTCTCAGAGCTTTCAAGGCTTCCCGTGGTGAGTCAGCCCTTGAATTTGTGGCAGCACGATCCCACCTTCGTTGCCAATGTTCTGTTTCTTGCGTTGGTAGGCATTGAAGAGGCAGGAATAACAAACAGGTACTTCTTTATTTGCAGCTAAACAGAACTCAGAACAAAATGGCTCCGCCCCTTTTTATACATTCGGCTTAGGGCGCTGTCAGCCAATCAATGCAATGTATTCTCCCACTCAAATGCATACTAATGATCAGCCAGATAGTAAGTCTGGCTAGCAGGCCGCGTGGTCTGCTAATGGTTTCCTTGCACCTAGTTCCTAGTTTAAGCTCAATACATAACACATGGGATCCTATTTAAAATTTTCTTTGACAGCTTCCTACAACTCAGTGGAAAAGCCAATGGGGACTCTGAATTGTTCTGAAATTTGCTTGCTGGCTAGGTAATAGTTGCTGGGGGGGGGTTACCAGCTGCCAATAGGTGAGCCCTCTTTCTCTCTTGGGAGAGAGGGGTTTTTGGGAACTTGCCAGAATGGAGGAATGGAGATGCTTTTTTCCTATGGCTCCCTTTGTTCCTTCTCCCCCCCAATGAAGTGGCAGGCAGTTGTACCAGTCAGCCAAGGAAGAAGAAGAGGAAGAGGAGGTTTTACCAGAGGTCTCCTGGGGATCATGAGGTGAAGGAAAATGGCTCAAGCCTATATTATAGGTGGAAAGAGGAAGGAGGAGAGAGTGATTGAAATGCTTGCTAGCATAAAAAAAGATCAAATGGTTACAGAGGGTAAATGGAATCAGGTCAAAACTAAGAACCTTCATTGAAAAGCAGTAACCTGCAGGTCAGTCCCAGGAGAGTTTTTAGTAATCTCTGCAACCTAGAGATCAAGAGAGAATCCAGCCTTTCTAAATTCTGATCTCCTGTGGATATTACATATCGAAGCTTGAAGCATTATGGATTACATCAGATCAGGTTTCAGAAGGTAAGGCATTGTTGTATTACAAACAAAGAATTTAACACTGAGTAAAATTACTTAACTCAACAGGATCCAATAAAATCAAAACCCAGCGGAGTTAGGTGCTGCCTAGAGTTCTGAACTAAAAAGATGATTGAGTAAAATTTAATTATTCAATTCAAATAACCAGAACTAACTTGAACAAGGTATAGTAAGAAAAATGAAAATTGGGATTTTAGAATACTAATTCATATCAGGAGGCTTTTGAGAAAAAGATAGCATTCCTTAAAAGGCTTAATCTTTGCTTTATATGTTTACTTTTAATTCTGGGTTATATTTAATAATCAAATATTCTAAAGTAAGTTATTTTGTAATTAAGTGCAGTTCCAATGTAGTCAATTAGCCACTTCAAACATTTTGTTACAGTTTTAATTTCCTTCCTTATATGCTTTTTATGTGTGCCTGTGTTAGGAGTTAATTGTTGTATATTCTGAAAAATGAAATGAAGGTTTTTCCAGACAAAAGTATATTTTCTGGAACAAGCAATTGGGGCCAATAATAACTAAAAATAAATGACTGCTTGATTGAATCATATTCGCAAAGGCATGCTAAATTCTATTTTACTGATATAATTTTTAAGTATGTATTGTCATGGTTCCGACAGATGAAACTTTTCAAAGAACTTCGAGGCATTGTTTACCTTAAAGAAACTTTACTCGAGAAGCATAGCATCGGTACTTACATAGCCAAAGCCAAAATCTGAATTCCACCCCCCTTGAGCACATAGTATCAAAGCACAATTCCCTCCTCTAATTTACAATCATAAATCACATTCTCCAATTAGTTTGAAATGCAGGCTCTCCCTCTAGTTCTCCAGCTCACCAATTCTTATCATCTCTTATTTAAAAAACCTTGATTCTCACACTAGTTACAGTATTGTTATGTCTAACTAAACTCCCATGCACATTCCTCCCCCCATCATCTAATTCTAAGAGTAAAACATAAGAAGGACAATGGTTGCATCTCCATATGTTGTCAAAGCAAAGCATCCGATGTTAGCAGCGTTGACATGTATTTTATATAAATGTTCATAATTGTGAGTTGTTTTGGAAAGCATATAACATTTCACAAGTATTTATTTTAAATAACTTATCAAAATACAGCCTTACTTCCCATGTTCCTACAAGGAATGCGATTTGTACAGACAATTTAGAAAAAATATCACCAATCTTACATAGTTGTTATTGAATTTGTTTAAATATTATTTTTGGAAAATTATGCATATATATTCCCCCTTTTTTCTTTCATTATCTGTACTTTGAAAGTTAAATACTTACGGGATAAATAACTGAATAAAGCCAATGAGAATGCATAGGGCTCCATGTCTTATCTTCCTATACAAGAGGTCTCCAACATTTGTCGGTTGGCGGACTGGAGGGAAATGGAGGGGGAAGCATTTTACGCATGTGTGCAAACAATGCTGCGAGCACGCATAATGCAAATGGGGCAGTGCTAGCACCTCCCTGTTTTTGTTGCACAGTGCCCCGTTTTCATAGCAGCAGTGGCACTAGCATGAGTGGGGGTGAGTATGTGCACACACAGTGCACGCACTGGCCAGCCTGTTCCGCAGCCCAGTGGCCAACAGGCCACAGCCGGGTAGTGGGCCATGGCCCACAGATTGGGAACCCCTGTCCTAGGAGCAAGGAAGATTATTGTTATTTTAGGACATGGTTGGATAACTCAAATCTGCTAGTGAGAAAATAATTTAAACAGGAAACTGATACATGTAGAAACCCAAATAGAATCAGTGCAACTTCACACTTTTGGAGTGACTTTTTCCGTAGGATAGAAGATAGTTAATACAAAAAAAATGTGTGTGTGTGTGTGTGTATGTGTGTATGTGTGTATATATATATATGTGTGTGTGTGTGTGTGTGTGTGTGTGTGTGTGTGTTAAAAGCTGTACAACGACACTAGAACACCAGGAAGAGTTAAAACCAAAAAAGTTTTAATAAATATTTAAAAACCTAGCTTTCGTTGAATATCTATCAACGTCATCAGGGTGTATGTTGGTCAGTGGGAGGGCCCCTTTATAGATGAAGTGATGTTGACGCCCCGACTCATAGATCTTGTTACTGGGCCTAGCCGGC
>NW_015387339.1:369364-372176 GCF_001527695.2 Protobothrops mucrosquamatus
GTCCGAGAACCAAGCCTCTTTTAGTAGTCTACCACTCCTTGTACTGTCGCTGGCAATCACCCTTACATCATTGAAATCAAATCTATGTCCAGTTTCTGCCATGTGCGCTAATATTTGAGAGTACTGCTCTCCTCTCTTTATGGCCAGTTTGTGTTCATGGACTCGTGTTTTGACCCTTTTAGAAGTCTCACCCACATAACTACAGACGCAGTCTCTGCATTTAATTCTATAAATAACCCCTGATTTCTCTGAAGTGGGGAGAGGGTCTTTTGGTTTCATGATGTCCGACCGTAATGTCCGGCTGGGCCTATGTGCCACCCTTACGTGTGTCTCCAGGGTTCCATCTGGCTGACGATGCACCAACACATCTAAAAATGCCAGTTTTCCCTGGTGCTCCACCTCCTCAGTGAACTGGATGTCGACATACACTGAGTTGAGTATGCCCACAAAACCAGCTTTTTGACTCTTTTTGATAATAGCAAAGGTATCATCTACATAGCGGGCCCAGAACTTGGGACGGCACCGGGCCATCGCTATGCATTCTAATTGCTGTAGCACGGCTTCTGCTATAAAGCTCGAGATCGGTGATCCCATAGGGGTACCCTTAACCTGCTCGTAAGTGGTGTTCTGAAACGTGAAGTACGTCTTGAGGCACAGTCTCAATAGATCTATAATATCCTCAGGGTGGAGAGAATCCTGTTGGGATCCTGTGTCTTTATGATAAAGGAGGTCCCTAACCACTGTAATGGCCAGATCCTGAGGGATGGAGGTGAAGAGGAAGATGACGTCAAAGGACACCATCACCTCATCATCCTCCACCCTCAGGGTTCTAATACTGTTGAGGAATTCTTCCGCTGACTTGACGGTGGTAGGATTGTTCTTGACCAAGTGGCCAATACGATTGCTTAGCCACTTGGCCAAGCCCGAGGTGGGGGTGTTCCTAAATGACACTATGGGACGGAGGGGAACTCCCTCCTTATGAATTTTCGGTAGCCCATAAAACCTGGCTACCGCTGTGTCACTGGGACGCACTCTTGTGAGAGTGGTCTCATCCAACCTTCTAGCACACTTCAGAGCGCCAAGCACTTTATTAACATTGTTTTTGAGGGTGGTCATGGGGTCACCATCTATGGCTCTATAGGCTGTAGTATCTTGAAGTAGATCTAACGTCTTGCTCAAATACTGCTCCCTATCCATGACTACAGTGGCTCTCCCTTTATCGGCTGGCAGTACAAGGATGGTATCGTCTTTTTTGAGTTGGTTCATGGCTTCTAACTCTATTACCGACAAGGTTTGATGATATCTATGGCTCATAAGTAACCCTGTTACTTGTTGTCTAATTGAGCTCTTCACTTCCTCCCCCACTCTAATACGGTGCATAGTGGGCTCCAGCGCCGCTGCGAAGTCCAAAGCGCGAGCATCCATAAAATTATACCCAGAATCCCGCTGTAATAAGGTAAGTTGGGATTGGGTGAGTACCTTGCTAGATAGGTTGTGCACCAGTCTATCCATAGGATGGTCCTTATTCAATGTTCGTAATCTCTCGGTCCTGTTCCGGAATTTGCTTGTGGTTCGCTGGCTCATATAATTGGCAAGGAGACAAGTATGCTGTTCCAGCTGTGAAAAGTGCTGGCTTGTGAGTTTCATCCGGCATTGTTCTCGGTAAGTTTGGATACCTCTCCTTAGGTTACTGATGCGTCTGTGCAAATCATTAATTATTGCACGCATAGTCCGGTGTTGGAATTGATGGATTACTCGGCGGCCTTCTAAGGAGTCTACTACCGGTCTTCTCCTCAGTAATCTGGGTCGGAGGTTCTCTCTTATACAATTGTGTAGGAAAGCAAGCTTGCAGTAATTTTCGGACGTGCGGCATGTGAGCTTCTCCCACTTTCTTGCTATGAGCAAAGCTGCTCTTCCATAACGATTAAAAATTACACTAAAAATGGTTGAGTGATTCCTGGGTATATACATGTTAAAAGCTGTACAACGACACTAGAACACCAGGAAGAGTTAAAACCAAAAAAGTTTTAATAAATATTTAAAAACCTAGCTTTCGTTGAATATCTATCAACGTCATCAGGGTGTATGTTAGTCAGTGGGAGGGCCCCTTTATAGATGAAGTGATGTTGACACCCCGACTCATAGATCTTCTACACCAACACAGCAACCATCCAGTAGCCCACAAAATCAGCTGCATTAGAACATTGTTCAAAAGAATAGACTCTCATTGCAGCATGGCCAGGGCTAGAGCAGAAGAGAGAAGTTATTTAATCCGGGTTTGTAAAAACAATGGCTATTCCATGAGGTTTATCAAACGCCATGGCATCCTATCCAGACTTCCCGGTGGCTCACAAACACCTATGAAAACAATAGCACCTCAGACGACCCGCATCACCCTTCCATACATTAGTAATGTCTCAGAGGCCACCGCTAGACTGCTGGCGCCCTATAACGTAAGGGTGCCACATAGGCCCAGCCGGACGTTACGGTCGGACATCATGAAACCAAAAGACCCTCTCCCCACTTCAGAGAAATCAGGGGTTATTTATAGAATTAGATGCAGAGACTGTGTCTGTAGTTATGTGGGTGAGACTTCTAAAAGGGTCAAAACATGAGTCCATGAACACAAACTGGCCATAAAGAGAGGAGAGCAGTACTCTCAAATATTAGCGCACATGGCAGAAACTGGACATAGATTTGATTTCAATGATGTAAGGGTGATTGCCAGCGACAGTACAAGGAGTGGTAGACTACTAAAAGAGGCTTGGTTCTCGGACGATAAATCTATCAATCGACATATAGAGCTGTGCCC
>NW_015387340.1:0-22133 GCF_001527695.2 Protobothrops mucrosquamatus
ACAAAAACACTTCCTTAAAAAGTAAGTAACACAGAGAAGTGCTAGCCGTTCCTAAACTAACCAGATCAGCTAAATTTTGCTTTCGTGTCTGCACAAATGGACACCATCTTGTTTCCTCACTCTACCTCTGCCTTGCTAAACTGTCCCTCTACACAGGAGAAAAGAAATATGAGCTATTTGAATCATTTCATTAACTTAAAACAGTCACAGAGGAAATCCATGCGATTGCTAAGAGACTAACGCTGACTTTTGTCGCACAAAAATCGGACTCCCTCAATTCACAGAATTCTGGTCAGTGACTACTTTTCTGGACTTTTCCCTCTTTTTTGGAACGATCTTCTTCCTTGTTTTTATTTATTTAATTTAGATTGTTGGAGAGCAATCGTCCTGGGCGGGGTGAGGGCTTAAACAAGGAAATCAGCCCGGGTTTGCTATATAAGAGGGCTAGATCGAAAGCACTGTGAAGTGGTATATAAGTCTAAGTGCTACTGCTATTGTTTTATTCCGTTATTTATAGTCTCACAAGCCACCCAGACCTGCTCAGTAAAGCAGTGGAAGGCCCACAAATTTAATAAAACAAAACAAATGGCGTCAGTAGAGTAGATGGTGTCTTTACGAGTCCTTTGGCCTTTCTCAGACCAAACGAATCGTCCTCATACTTACTGATAGTGATGGGCATGTTGTTGCTATAGTCAATGGCTACCCCAACTGGTAAGGAGTCGTCGCTTTTGTCCGTCACGGGAAGCTCTGCGCGGCTGGAGTCTTCCAACACCCACAGTTCCCAGTTGGTCTGCAATGGAAGTTGATCTGGTTTTCAAAATGTGCTTTGCAACAGCCAAGCCCTCAAGCACACAAACCCGTGACTACAGGCAGCCCTTGACTTACAACAGTTCACTTAGTAACCATTCTGAGTTACAACGGCACTGGAAAAAAAAGTGAACTTAGGATAGGCTGGACAGATATAGCTGTGTTTTTTCTCCTGCTTTTTTCTATCGTAAGAATCCAGGATGTGATTTTTCCCCCCCTCTCTTCTTATCAAAAGATCTACTCTGCCTGAGCTACTAGAATAACGTGGGAAGAGAATTACCTGATCCCCTTGTCTTGCAAGGATGCTGACTTCTGTGGAAGCGGCAGAAGCTAATAAAACCAGATCCCTGGGGATAAAGAAAAAAACCCACGTAAATGTGAAAATTCAAGGAAAATCTTAGCGCAAAGAACAAATTAAGTTCTCACTCAGATTTCCTGTGAAAAGAACAACTTATGCATATCTTTGAGCAAGCCAGAGATCCGATCAGCCCACAAACAGGAAAGAAACACCTGACATTGTGGTGGAAGATTTGTTTGGAATGGTGGATACAAGTGAACGTCTTTAGGAAAAAACAGAAAGCAAACTCCACTTCCTTCCAGCATTGATGACGTTACCTAGTTGGGTCATGAAACGTCTGCAAGAAAACAATCAAGCTACTGTATATAAGCAGGGAGCAAGTCACAGTAGCACTGATCTTGTCTAGTAGGCTAACAGCTCAGAGAATGCCAAGGACCTCACAGTTCAACCCTGGGCTACATATATTCTCTCCTATCGATGCTTACCAGTCTTCAACATAGTTAAGAAAGTAGTGATGTAATCTCTCGGTGCAACTCCCGTAACAAGGCTCCATAAAGTTTACAAATATTTCAGGTCTCTTCTCTTCTTTTTTCTGAAGAGGGAGAAGAGCAACAACTTAGTTTCTCATCTTCTTCTTCTTTTTTTTTTAAAAGCAAGATCTGGCACAACCGTATCCTTGGTGGATACCTACTGGCAATAGAGCCATAACCACTTCAGGGGCGGTTTCTAAGCTCCCGTCGGCAGCGGCGTAAATGATGGTGAAGACGTAAGTGCCGATCCACAACACATCCAGGACTGGAAAAGAACAATAAAAAAGATTATTATACAAGAGTTTTATTGAGGTGCCTGGCCACAAAGTGGACTTTTTATTGATCCATCGAATTCTACATTATCCCTTTTGGGGAAGATGCTTTTTAGGAAGAGATAGATGACCAGGAAGAGGGCGGCCTGTAAAAAATTAGTGAAATTGTTTGGATTTGTCTGGAAATCGTTCCTAGATTTTACCTTTGCGTTTTTAAACCTCCTCTAAAAATTATTATTTCTCCAAACCAAGCACTGTACTTTCTATTCCATGTCAGGTTTACCTGGCCTAATTTAGCTATTAGAAACTTGCGTTAAAATTAAGAGAAAAAAAAGGCCCACCAGGCTCCTACTGAAATATCACTAAATTCGTACCCTTGACAGGATTATCCGCCACATAGAACGGAGGGCAAGGAATGGTTTTTTTTTCCTGCAGGTTCTGAAAAACAGAAGAAACAACACAGTTCGACCGTATTTTTCTCTGTTGATGCAGCACTTAAGAAGTTCCAACTTATCCAGAGCTAATTATTCTGTGAATTAATCCACAATTAAGACTTACTGGCAGATACTGGACGACTGTGCCGTTCTGCTTGCCTACTGCCAGCTGTTTCCCTTTAGGACTCCAACACACTGGGGAAAAAACAACTTTATTTCAATAAAAAAGCCTTAAAAAACTGACACATTAATTATTACACCCACTAGCCTCTCAAATCTTAACAGAGCAACCCATTGTTGAGAGGAATCAGGGCAATTTTTGTCCAGCCTTGTGCCAATCAAGGACACTTCAGATATGGTTCATCAAGCCAGTTAATCAGGCTGAGAAGATAGAAGCTGTAGTCCCACCTAGCTTAGTCGTCAGAATACTGGTATTGTAAACCAGGGTCATGAGTTGGTTCTTCGCTGAGGCCTCCCCAGTTTGATCTAATGGTTAAGGCACCAGGCTAGAAAATGGGCCAAAATCCTGCCTTAGGCATGAAAGCCGGCTGGGTGACTTTGGGCCAATCACCAGGAGACGGTGAGTTCTAGTCCCACCTTAGCCACGAAAGCTGGCTGGCTGACTTGGGCCAGTCCCTCTCTCAGCCCACCCCACCCCACCCCACCGAGTAGTTGTTGTAGGGATAATAGGATGGGGGAAGAGGACAATTAGGTATGTGCACTGCCTGGAGTTATTTATAAAAAATAACAGGGTGAGATATAAATAAATAAGTACAAATATATGAATAAAAAACCAGATAACTAAAATGAATTTGGGTGAGGGGATGAGACCATGTGACCCACCGGATGTAACAGCCACTGAAGCAGGAAGTGTGGCGTACACCTTTACGGTCTCCGTCACTTGCAGGACGGAGACACTCCCATCTGACAGACAGACAGCTAACATGGAGGCATTCACTGGATTCCACTTGAGGTCGTTGACCAGCGCGCCTGGCATCTTTTGATAAGCAAATGGCCGTTTTTGCTGTTTAGCCTGTTGGCAAAATTACAGGGTAATGAGAAGGAGGATGATATGAGAAGTTGGCTAGAATAACATCAGGCACAAAAGATCAAATCATACATTTAAGTGGCAGTTTGGAAATTTTACTGCTCAAACCTACACACAGGAATCAGAGAGTCCAGCTGGTTTCAGAATAAAAGCACCTTTGGGATAACGCACCAAATGATAACCGGGTTTAAAGCGGGCAGCTCACCTGATTCACAAAAGTGCGGACGTCGAAAAAGCCAACGAAAGAGCCAACTTCGCTGGAGGCCATGCAGACCGACAGCGTAAGGTTATCACAGCTGAGCGCCAAGTGATGCACCCAAAACTTTGTGGGAACAAAAAGGCCGTGGATATTCTCTACTGTGGAAATAAAAGGAAAGGAAAAGTTGAAAAAACCTCTACTGCTCTTTGATAAGTTTCCACCCTCTATCATCTCAGACAAATGACTGTCCAATTTCTTTTTAAAAATCTCCAGTGTTGGAGCACCTACAATTTCTGGAGGCGCCATCAGCCCAGATGCTGGACATTTTGCAAGCACCCTGTCCAGCAGCAAGGTGGAGTGATTCAGTTATATGGTGATGGAGGCATCTTTTGAAGACCCGAAGAACTAGGCTTCATGGAGATAATCTATCTCTACGGTCACTAAGAGCTGACACTGATTTAATGGCACCTATTCCATCAAACAAACAGCCAACCAGCTAAAGCGGAACACGAGGGAGAATCCAATATAAATCTCACCTATTTTATTAGGAGAATCCCCAGCCTGAATCTGCATAAGCAGGCTTTTCGTGTGAAAGACCTGCAGTCCAGCTGCACAACCGGTGAACGTCAGCCCGTATTTGTTGGACACAACCAGCAGGTTGCCACGCTCCTTGGGCAGATCCTCGGGGGCTTCAAAGATCCGGATTTTCTTCAGGGCCCGGAATTGAAAATCCTGCCGGAAAAGCACGGTATTAGAAGCCTTACTAGAAAGAGAAACATTCATGAGAGCCCTTAAGAAGCATTTGTCTGGAATGGTATAGGATCTCCTGCTTGAGCAGGGGGTTGGACTAGAAGACCTCCAAGGTCCCTTCCAACTGCAGTAGCTGACTTGAATGAGAATAGAATCCCTACCAGCCTGATGGTTCTATGTTCTATTTCCCAACTGTTAAAAAAGTAACTGTTGCTTAACCGCTTTAGATAACCAAAGACAGGATTATTCTTTTGAGGGTGGGATTGTGTGTGGGGGGGCAGTAAATCCAACTTCTAGGCTTGGAAAACGTTTAGGTTACCCAAATCGGGATAATTCTTTTTGTTTTATTTTTAATTGGCGGGGGGGGGGGGAGAGGCTGTCCAAAGACCCCACAGTGGATCCAACTTGGAAAGCAACTAAAGTCGCTTTGGGTAGCGAGAGGGGCAGCATAGAAATTTACCAAATAATGAATGAAAATGGAAATTAAATACAGTGAAATAAAATAACAAAAAAGTATAGTATAGTGTAGTATATAGTGTAATATAATATAATACAATAGTATAGTGTAGTATAATATAATACAATAAATACAATAGTATAGTATAGTGTAATATAATATAATACAATAGTATAGTGTAGTATAATATAATACAATAAATACAATAGTATAGTATAGTGTAGTATAATATAATACAATAAATACAATAGTATAGTGTAACATAGTGTAATATAATATAATACAATACAATAAATACAATAGTATAGTGTAATATAGTGTAATATAATATAATAAATATAATAAATACAACAGTATAGTGTGGTATAGTGTAATTCAATTCAATTCAATTCAATAACATCTTGGGAGCTTTATTCTGTCTGGCCTACCTGGCAGGGCTGTTGTGCAGGAGGAAAGAAGGTGGTGAAGGAATAATGGGGGGAGGAGAGGGGCGACTCTCCCCCCCCCAGACTTATTAAAGGAGCCGCCAAACGTCATAACGAACCCGGGGGAGGGAAATTGGGGGGGCACTAAAAACCCTAATCCCCGGTTCCTTCTGCTCCCCTCAGCCCCGACCAAGGCCTCCGTCGAAGCCCGGCCTCACCTTCATCTCCCGCTCGGGGATGACGTCCATGTCGTCGCCCATCTCGCCGCCGCCGCCCGGGCGCTGGCAGCCTGGACACGCGCCGCCCGCTCTTCACATCCCCGCTTTTTCCACGGAGGGGAAGGAGAAAGTAACGGACGCGCGGCGCTTCCGCTTCCTGCGACGCTCTAGGCGCGCCTTGCGGGTTGACGCCTAAGGAAAGGGGTGTGGCGAGAGGAGGGAGGGAAGGCCGAGGGGTGGAAAATAGGAGATGCCGCCGCCGCTGCTGCTCCTAGCGCGGCCGGGAGTCCCGGACGCTCCGTTCCTTCGTGCGGGAAAGAAAAGAAAAAAAGTGACGTCTTTCCGGTATCGGCGCTCTTCCGCTTGGTCAACTCTATGGCTAGTGCTAAGGAGATGGAAACAAAAGTACGAGGACATAGATGTAGGAAGAATTCTCAGCACGTTCAGGAGGCTGAAGGCTCTAACACTTAGGAAAATCTATAGTAAGATAGATTTCTAAAAGGGGAGGAAAGCAAAACGTAATAAAATATAAGACTATTTCATCGTGTTTAAACCTTTCTATTCAACTCCTGATAGACATTAGGTGGACCCGTGCTGTCTACTGGCCCTTCTTGATGATCCAATTAACGACGATTTAATTAACAGGATTAAAATATTGGCACACAACCATCCCATGACCGATTGTTGAGCTCAAGAGGAATAATTGCAGAATTTGCAATATCTTCGCTTGATGCCAGGTCAAGGAATAAGAGAAACCAACTGCATGACTGCACTGCTACTGTTTTATTAGGGAAAATTAGGGATTTACAAGCTTAGGAAAGAGGGTCCCAAACCAAGTCACCAACCCTTCATATTAAGATGAAATAGAAAAAAAGCAGGACAAGACATTCAGGAAAGGACCGCTATGAATGTTCAATAAATATCAACGGCTTCAGAGAACTTTCCTGCTGGCTTGAGGTTAATGAGCTATCATACCTCTGAAAACCAGGGCAACATTAGCTTGGGTGAACATGGCACTTAGAATATAAAAGACCTTCCAATCTTATTATTCCCCAGAACGTGGAATAACAGAGCTGGAAGGGACCCTTGGAGGTCATATAATCCAACTCCCTGCTCAAGCAGGAAACCCTATACCAATTCAGACAATATAGATGTTCCTATAAAATAAGAGGATCAGTTGATAGTTCCTAGCCCTTCTCCCAAGTGCTAGAATCCTTGGTCCAGATTCAGATGTCCCTGGAGTTTCACAGAACATAGAATAATAGATTTGGAAGGGACCGTGGAGGTCTTCTAGTCCAACCTCCCTCTCAAGCAGGAGAGCTTATACCATTTCAGACAAATGGCTGTCCAGTCTTTTCTTGAAAACCTCCACTGTTGGAGCACCCACAACTTCTGGAGGCAAGTTGTCCCACCGATTAATTGTTCTCACCGTCAGAAAATTTCTCCTTAGTTCTAGGTTGCTTCTCTCCTTGGTTAGTTTTTAACCACTGATTCTTGTCTTGCCTTCTGTTGCTTTGGAAAATAGTTCGACCCCATTGTCTTTGTAGGAGTCCCTCAGATATTGGAACACTGCTGTCATGTCTCCCCTAGTCCTTTTTTTCTCTAGACTAGACATACCCAATTCCTGCAACTGTTCTTCATATGTTTTAGCCTCCAGTCCCCTAATAATCTTTGTTGCTTTTCTCTGCACTCTTTCTGGAGTCTCAACATCTTTTTTTATATTGTTGTGATCAGAACTGGATGCAGTTTCTCCTTGTATGAGCAGGTCAATGGAAACTCTTGAGTTCCAAATCCATTTACATTGTAGGATTTATGTTACTAGATGTGGTAGCTTGAAGTTCAGTAATTTTTTTTCATTCACACCTTCTGGACACCCCTCAACAGCCAGCATTGAAGACATCCCAGACAACAAGTGTTCCCCACAGTCCATGTAGCTTGGTTTTGCCCATGTTGCTAAGCCAAGACTTGATTAAAGTTGGTTGAATAAACCACCATTGGGTAGATTGATCTGGCACACTGACTTCTAAGCCTTGGGTTTGCAACCTCGTGGGTTAACACTAAACAGGAAGCTAAACCCAAATAATAGTTTTGTGGCTTTGTGCAATGTGTGAACCCAGATAGTATTAAATGAAGGACATCATAGCAAAGACGATAAGATAGAACCCCTGACAACATAATCAGGAAAGTCTGTGCACAACAGAGCTGGATTTTCGTACCTGAAGGAGCCGAAATAACGCATCTCCCCAGAGTTTACACAACACATTAGGCTGAAATGCACTTAGTGGTCTATGGTGCATTGGGAGAGGGCGCCATGCCTGAAATCAGGTTGTGTGAATACAGCCATGATCCTGAGTTTAGCATGTTGCATGAATCCTCTTACAAACAAGATATTTTTCACTGGTGTCCATGATATACACCTCAGAAGCCAGAATCTGATTTATTTAGTGGACCCTGTGAGTCTAACTGTATAGATTCATTTGGGTTGAAAGTCAGCAGGGGGCGCCTCTAGCCATCTCTGGCAGACCTTGGAAAAAGCTAAGCAGGGTTGAAGCTGGTTAGCGTTTCAATGGGAGACGACCAGGAGACACGCCCCCCCCTCTAAAGGCTAAATGGTTGGACTGGGAAGTTGAAAAAAAGAGAGACAATAGAAGTAAATGGCAAATTGCTTTGTATTGATACCAAGAAAACTAAAGAACCTTGATGAGAGTCCAGTCACTCAACAGAGACTTGACCTCAATGGGTCAACTCAATCGCTAAAAGAAGGAGAGCACCTTAAGATGACTAAACCCAACTCCACAGCCCAATGTTTCTTATTCCAAAACTCACACAGGGTAGTCCTTGACTTATGACCACAATATTAAGACTAGAATTTTCATGGCTAAGCAAGACAGTTGTTAAGTAAGTCGCACCCAGTTTTATGACCTTTTCGCCATGGTTCTTCAGCGAATCACTGCAGTGGTTGAGTTGCACGGTCATTAAATGAATTCAGCTTCCCCCATTGACTTGGCTTGTTGGGGGCTAGTTGGGAAGGTCACAAAGAGATCCTGGGACACTGCAACCATCATAAATGAATGCCGGTTGCCAAGCACCTGGATTTTAATCACACAGCCGGGGGGTTGCTACGACAGTCCTAAGTGCGAAGACTGGTTTGTTTCAGTGCCATTGTAACTCTGAAGGTCGCTAAATGAATGATAAGTCAAGAACTGCCTGTATTGAGAAGGAGAAGCCACACTGATCTGATCAAGGAAAGGCGTCGAATTGGCTTGAACAAGAAACCAAGATTAGAAAAATGTTTGCATTTTAAAGAATGACAGAAGGAAAAGATCTTCAGAAATCAGGAAAGCTACTTTGAGAAAACATTGAGAACTTTTGTGGTTGTTCTGCAAAACCGATTTTTTTTTTCATTTGTAGACCCCCAACTCCAAAACTAACCACGATGTCACTCAAGTCCGCCCCATCTGGCTTAGGACTGATTCTAAATCCAGGCTAAAACGTCTCTGATTTTTCCTTTTTGCTTTGAAGTGATGGTGAAGAACTTCTGAATTGTTTCAGGTTTGAGAGAAAAAGGAGTGCTTTGGAGAGCACGGATCTGTTGAAAAACCTCCCTTGAAACCTGGATTTTGCTCCCATTCTGGAGAATGATGGGGCTTGCTAGAATTGAGAATAAAAATCATTCTGTGGCATTTTGACATCCTGTGGATTTTTGCTTGCAGGTCCTTTGGATGGAGTCTTTAAAACGGGCCGGTTTAAAAGCAATGGAGCAGAGATCTTGCGGTCATGGTCAGAGGTGAAAATGTTCCGTATTTTCTTATCCCTTTAAGGAAGACTTGAGAGATCTCTCTCTGGAGGGGGACCCGAAAATTTGGGGGCGGTTTCCTGACTTTTGCCTTCAAACATCATGACCCTGAAAGAAAAGAACAGAAAAGGAGTGGAGAATTAATGGAACCGCTTGCTTTGTTCTTAGAGCAGTGATCCTCAACCTCAAGATGATTCTCAACCTCAACTCCCAGAATCGCCCAGCCAGCATGTTCGCCAGCCAGCATGATGGGGAATACTGAAATCCACCAGCTTAAAGCACACTGGCTGGGGAATTCTAAGAGTTGAAGTCCAGCCATCTTAAAGTATGGCTGGCTGGGGAATTCTGGGGCTTGAATAACCGAGTAAAAGAGTTACTCACCTGCGATGTCCTGTAGATTCCCAACCTCTCCAACTTTCTCTGCTGAGAATGGCTAGACTGCTTCACCTCACTTCCCTAGTTGGCTGACTCTAACCCACACCACTTAAAGGTTCTTCTAACATCACAACCGATGGTTTCCCTCTTGAGAATCTTGGAGTGAATGGCCTGGTCAGCCATGGAGGAAGGACACAAGCCGGAGGGCAAAGAGGAGGGGACGGGAGGGGAATTGGAAAGTTTTGGTAATGGGAGCCAACTCTCTTGTGCCCACACAGAGTTCGGAGTTATTGTTCCCTGTCCAGAATTCAACATTTGGAACAGAAATGAAAACCGAGACGCGGGCCGAAAGACAATGCGTAGTTTGTTCCTGCGATTCTTGTTCTTCTTGCATTTTAGCTTTTTAAAGCAACGCATCTTTAGCAAAATAGCTTTTCGTCTTAGCTGGGGTGGGGGAGTCTCCATTGATGGGGTGTCAACTTCGGTTCTCTGACGTTTTGTGGCTAACAAATTTAAATAAATAAACAAGGACTTGAGGAGGTTAGCAAGGCAATTGCTAACTGAAGTATGCCCCATTTTATGCACCTTTTTGTCATGGTTCTTAATTTGAATCCCTGCAGTTGTTAAGTTAGTAACAGGGTTGTTAAGAGAATCTGCTCCAACGGTCATAGGTGGGAAAAATGGTCCTAAGTCACTTTTTTTCAGTGCTGTTGCAACTTTGAACTGTCACTAAATGAATGATTTTAAGTTAGGGAGTATCTGTATTGTCAATCCTTCATTAAACTGCCCAAAGTCACCTTATAGGAGAGGTGGATGACATAAAAATTTAAGAAAGAAAGAAAGAAAGAAAGAAAGAAAGAAAGAGAAAAAAAGAAAGAAAGGAAGGAAGGAAGGAAGGAAGGAAGGAAGGAAGGAAGGAAGAAAGAAAGAAAGAAAGAAAGAAAAGAAGGAGGGAGGGAGGGAGGGAGGAAGGAAGGAAGGAAAACATGGAAGGATTTGAGGGCAAGGTAGCCACCAGCATTGTTATACAATACTTTTAAGATTTAATCCATTTTGTAGCCCTGGATTATTAATAAAGGTTGTGGGTCAATGTTTGAACTGGCTGACCAAAAGGCTGGGGCGAGAAGTGATGAATTTGGACAATGGCTTAAGAGTTTTGCCGAGGGTTCCTGCAGCCATGTTTCCGAGGCACCATCGTGGCTGGGCAGCAGCTGGCAAGCTAGCAAAGGTGGCTAATATTCAACACGCCCTCTTTGGAAACACTGCGTCCTTTCCGTCGCCTTTGCTCCTCTTTCGGATACTCACAGCTTGAGGACGGCCGACCGCTTGCCGAGCATCATGGTGATGAAATTGTGATACGAGATGGTTTCGCTGATCCCCCCGGTGACTTCGGAGATCATCTTCTTCAGCTCCAAGTGGGTCTTGGGCGTCCCCATTTTTTCCATCATCCTTTTCACCGACATGAGATCTGCAAGGAACAACAGCCGGAGGCCGAAGACTTAACGCCTGCAGATGGGGGAGCTCACTAAAAATCAGAGACCAGGCGGGTGTACCTCCCACCTGTGTACAGGTCCTTTTACACACCCTAAATTTATTTATTTATTTATTTATTATAATAAACTTAAATATAGGGCGGGAAGAGGAACGCCTGAGTCCCGCCGACTGTTAGTTAATTTTTGTGGTGATTGTTAGTGTTCAATTTTAATTAATTTTACTTTATAAATTTAACAGATTAATTTTTCATTAATTTTTGGGAGATTTTTTGGGGAGAATTTTTAATAGGATCCCCAGTCCCGCTTGTTGGAACAGCCCCCTCCCTTCTCCTCCCTCCCCTTTCCTCTTTTCAAGGGGTCATTTGACCACAGGAACACCTTACCGATCTCGCCTTGATTATTCAGGTCGAATTCCATGTATTTTTCTAGAAAAGAGAAACGGAGATTAGCTCATCCTCTGGAACACACCAAGGTAGAATAACAGAGTTAGAAGGGACCTTCAAGGTCTTCTAGTCCAACCTTCCCCCCCCCCCGTCTTACTTAACGATAGAAATGTTGAGCTCAGAGACTACACATATGAAAGTGAAACCATGAGGGACTAAGAGGAGGGGCTGGATGCTGCATTCCCCCCCCCCATGCAATCTTTGCAGCAAGCACAAATCATCGCAAGGAGTCTGCAAGCAAGTTGCTTCTGATGCATTTGATGCGATCGCTTGAGGAACTGAGGAAGCTGCTCAAGAGCCCAGAGAAGGTGCATTATGGGTTATAAGATTCTTTTCCCCACAGTCCTATCGTCCCTCTTGCCCACCTCTGCTCTTGGACTGGCTATCAAAAATAATGTTGATCCTTTGTTTTTCTCCCCTACAAAATCTTTGCTATGGCTGGGGGCAAATTAACTCGGTCCCCCTCATCCAGTTTGCTGTCATCTGTGCAATTGCACCCAATTGCTTCTTCCTGAGAGCCGTTATTATAATTGGTTTGGAGAAAAGGATGGCTGGACCTGTTCTTTTCTTCTCCCTCCTCCTCCGCTTTTCCTTTGAGGCTGTGACGTTGAGATGGTAAACCTCTGCAAGAAAGGGTTTTGTCTCTTTTTCTCTCTCTTTTTCTCGTAATCTTTGGGGTTGAAACAGAGCAAAAAAAAAAGGGGGGGGCTTCCATTAGATTAGGAAAAATATCTGAAGTTCACTTGTGAATAAATGCTATCCAGTTTAGTCAGCTGGGAAAATATTCCAGTTTTCACTCTTTTTTTTCTTCCAGGCTCCTTTTTGTTTTGCAACACGTACTTCCCTGTTTTGAAAGATCTGAAGATCCCCATGCCAAGAGGCTGGAAAATGCCCTTGACTTGTTTCCTGTTCCTGCCGGCTATTTTATTTTGTTCAATGCAGCTTTACTTTGATGCTTGTTTTCTGCTGTTTTCAGAGAAACGTAGGCTTCAAATGCAGCTGGTTCTTCCTGGGAGATCAGGCTGGGTGCTTGATCTTACAAGAATAATGGAAGAAGAAGGAAGGGCAGGGAGAGAGAGAAAGAAGAGAAAGGAAAAAAGAGAAAGGAGGAAGGAGAAAGGAAGGAGAAGAAAAAAAGGATAGAGAAAGGAGAAAGGAGAAAAAAATGGAGGGTGGAGAGAAAAAAGAGGAAGGAGGAGGAAAAAACGAAATAAATAAATGAAGAGTGAGGGAAGGAGGGAACAAAGAAAGAAAGGAAGAAGGAAAAATGGAATGGAGAGAAGGAAGGAAGGAAGGAAGGAAGGAAGACAGGAAGGAAGGAAGGAAGGAAGGAAGGAAGGAAGGAAGGAAGGAAGAAAGGAAGAAAGGAAGGAAGGAAGGCAAATTACAAAACCTAAAACCCCATTCCCTTATTGTTTATCACACTTTTACACTGTACAATAACATGCCTTCCTTTGACCTGTGGGCATATCATAAAAATGCACCTGATCCATCCATAAAACAGGCTTAAACTGGATCATTTAAGCGTTTCCCAACAATCTGCTGAATGCTTGGTTATGTTAATCCTTGCCTCTTGTTGCTCTTCCTGGCTTAACACAAATGAGTTGAAGGTTCAAATTCTTGGGTGGTGTTGCTGCTCAACACTTCCCAGAATTTGCTCATGGAAAAACAAAAGACAGAATACTTTAAGAGGAGAAAACCGCCCTGGCTTCTCCAATCCGTTTTGCGCCCAGAAGATCTGGGAAGACCCTTTGCAGTCTTGGACTTCTTGCAGTCTCAGCAGATCGGTTCCACAACACCCTAAATTAGGGTTTCCCTAACCACTAAGATACCCCAAATTGGATAAAAGTGGTTTTCCTTTGCATGAGAACAGATGAAGTGTGTGAAGACTGTAAGTCACATTTTTCAGCACCGTCATAACTTCGAACAGTTGCTAAACATCTTTTTTTGGGGGGTGAAACCATCTAATATACGGGCGTAATCTATGAGATCTCGAAGGAGCCCATATGTGTTTAAAAATCAGAGGTTTCTATCCCATCTGTTGCACTGGCAACAATAATATTCCCATCCCTCATCCACGCCCTGATCTTGTAGCCAAAGACACATTCTTGACAGATAATCTTGCTTCCCAGCTGAAAAAGACTAGCCACCATTGCCAGTTCCTCAGACCGGATTTGGCCACGAGGCCTGGCCACTGGTGGGATGCAAAATCCCTTCCAGATGTGCTGGGTTTGGAGCCAGGGAAGAGGAGGTGGTGGCCTCAAACATCTGGAGAACTTCAAGCTGGAGGAGAGCACAATAGGACTTTTAAGATGTCCTCAGTTTCACTTAAAAAAAGAAGAGGGGAAGAAAAAGAGGAGGGTGAACGGAAGTAATTTTCAGAAATAATTTTGACTGGTAAAAAGAGAATAAATTCTCACCAATCTCCCTAAAAAGGGAGATAAAAAACTGGTTTCTATCCATCCCAGAGGACTACAGAAAGATTTCCTATCTCCTTGGTTTAGATGGACTCTCATTCTCCGGGTAACTGAAGTCTGGTCCAGGGTATTTTGCAGATATGGGGATTCAACTCCCAGATCTCCCCGGCCAGCATACTTTAAGATGCATGGACTTCAATTCCCAGAATTCCTCAGTCTGAATGCTTTAAAATGCATGGACTTCAACTCCCAGAATTCCCCAGCCAGCATGCTTTAAGAGGCATGGATCTATCCAAAGTAATAACACTGGGGATTATCACATCGCATTGTTTCTTTCTCCATCCTCTGGACTATTGCAGGGCTTCTGGCCTTAACCCAAAAGAAAATGCTTTTCTGCAGCTGGTTCACTCAGTGTGGACTAGCACCTTTAAAAACCACTAGCTTTTCTTCCAGGTCCTCTTCATCGCTAAACTTTGGGTCGCAGAGAAATTCCTGAAACAGAGAGAAAAAAGGATTTAAAAAAGGAGGCTATCATGAGATTTAAGCAACAGTCAAATCTCCCAGTGGCTTGCTTTTCAAGTAGCCTAGATAGAAACATGTTTACAATAATTTTGGTCTCACTTGTGATTTTAAGCTGAGGATTACCCGTATATATTACAGCAGGCTATCAGAATCCCTTTGCAATTTTAGTGGGGAAGCCAGATTTAATCACTTCACACCGAACAATGAAAATAGCTTTGTTGGGTGTTGCAGGGGGAAAAAAAAACAGTTGCAAAAACTGGACCGTTCTGTTAAAAAATTTTTTAAAAAAAGGAAAGAAACTGCCAAAAAGAAAACACAGCATTAAAAGCAGAGAAAACAGTCCCTGAATTAAGATTGAGGCTCAGTTTTCCACAAAGTTATCTTGAAGTGGAGATTACAGAGGCCAAGGCTGAGCCTTGAGCAGAGATAAAGAACAATCCTCTGAGCGAAGCTGAACTAGACTCCGTGGGAGGCATAAGAAGAAAAGTCAATTCAGACAAATGGAAAACAGATAGCCCTCTATTTATAGAAGCGTGGCGCTGGAAGGGACCTTGGAGGTCTTCTAGCCCAACCCTCAGCCCAAAACAGGAGACCTTATACCAGGCGTCCTTGGTGCTCTCTGAGCTTGGTTGTTTTCTTGCAGACGTTTCGTTACCAAACGAGGTAACATCATCAGTGCAGTGATGACATCTGCAAAAAAAAAAAACCAACCAAGGACCCCACAATCCTCTTCCTCCTCTTATTCTCCAAAGTGCCTGAGGGCAGGACAAGAACCAACAGGTAGAAACTAATCAAAGAAAGAAGCAACCTAGAATTAACGAGAAACTTCCTGACAGTGGGAACCATTAACCAGTGGAACAGCTTGCCACCAGAAGTCGTGGTGCTCCATCCCTGGAGGTTTCTAAGAAGACACGTTACAGCAGCATTGAAAAAAGCGATTTACGACCAGTTTTCTCCCTTACGGCCACAGTCACCTGGATAAAATTTGGGCGCTTTTTGTCCTTTTGAGAATCTAGACAGAAAGACATATTTTCTTAACTCCTACCCCAAAGGGATTTTTTTTAAGGTTAAAAAAATGCACCCTTTGAGCAGGAAGGCTAGGAACTCCTGGAAGTTACTACCTGAAACTTTTCAAGCAGGTTTTTCCTCTTTTGCAGGCTGATGCCAAACAGGAAAAGCCGTGGCTTGCATAATCCAGCAGTTCAAGCCAGAGGGCTGTTTTGAAATCCATTTAGATTGCATCAACAAGAGCCACGCGTTTCTTTTTAAGAGCCAGCACATTCTCTCCCGAAAAACCGAAGCTGCCAGGGGACAATCAGAGCCTTTTACTCTGGGTGATCCATTTTGAAACGTAGGGAGGGATCGGAAAGTGCAGATCTGGCTGGTTTCTTGCATGCCGCAAAGTCTGATTGCCAGCCTCCACGTTTCTTCAGGCCTCTGCTCCCAAACCCACATCCAAAAGTTTTCACGAGACAACGGAGAGCTTTATATACTGCAAGTGCAAAATAAAGCTTCAACAGTTGGGCCGAGAGAGGGAGAGAGAGAGAGAGAGAGAGAGAGAGAGAGAGAGAGAGAGAGAGAGAGAGAGAGAGAGAGAGATGAAAGAAAAAGAGAGGACAGAGGACAGAGAGAGAGAGAAAGGGAGAAACACAGACAGAGAGAAAGAAGGAGAAGAAGAGAGAGGGAGGGAGGGAGAGAGAGAGAGAGAAAGGAGAGAAAGAGGGAGAGAGCACAGAGAACAGAGAGAGAGAAAGGGAGAAACAGAGAGAGAGAGAGAGAGAGAAGGAGAGAAAGAACGAGAGGGAGAGAGAGAGGGAGAGAGAGAGAAGGAGAGAAAGAGGGAGATATATATATATATATATATTTAGGGAGTGGTTATTTTTTTGCACCTGAGCCAGCTATTAACATATCATTTATTCAGCACTGTCTTGACGCCACTTTACAAAAATAGATGACAGAAAAAGACCTAGTGGTCCATCAGATCTGCCCTTGGAGGTTATGTGCTTTTTTCATCTGTTTATTTATTACTTTTTAGTTATTACATTTATACAGTATTTTATTTGTTTTCATTTCGATTTTAAAATTTTTTTATCGGATGATGGACGCGTGTTTATCCCAAGCACGTTTAAACTCATTTACTCAGCTGGACGTTGGTTCCAAGCTTCCACTGTTCCTTCTGGGAAATCCTACTTTCCAACATAACTTTTGAACTTCCCTCCTGTCAGTTTGAGGTTGCCCCCCCCTCCCTGTTCTCTTCTTGGCAACTCACCAAATGCCCTGATTTAGTTAATCCTTTGGAGAAGGCCAGAAAAGCACAGGGTTAAAAAAAAAAGAAGAAAAGAAAGACTGAACAGAAAACTGAGTGTTTCCTGGATCCCTGAGCAGACTTTGGGCACCGGAAAGTGAGTGGATGATAAATTAACTAGAAAATATGATTGTTGGCAAAGATGAGGGCTGGAAAAGGGATAGGGTGAATAGGCAACAAGGTCTCTGGAAGTCCTTGAAAGATCTGGAATAGAATAGAGTTGGAGGGGACCTTGGAGGTCTTCTAGTCCAACCCCCTGCTCAAGCAGGAGACCCTACATCGTTTCAGACAAATGTCGGTCCAGTTTCTTTTTAAAAACTTCCAGTGATGAAACACCCACAACTTCTGGAGGCAAGCCATTCCTCTGGTTAATTATTCTCACTGTTTCTCCTTAGTTCTAGGTTGCTTCTCTCCTTGATTAGTTTCCATCCATTGTTTCTTGTTCTGCCTTCCGGTGCTTTGGAAAATGAGTTGTATCCTTATTTTCTGTGAATTATCAGCAGGGAGAAATCAAAACGGACCCTCTGTCCGTCTGGTCACCAAAGGGTAGGCTCTCAACTCAGCAAAAATCTGATTAAATGTTCCCATTCAACTTGCATCAATGTATAGGTGATCCGACTGGTCAAAGTCTTTTGTCGGGACTTTTTTCACTGAATACTGACAAAAAGTGTGCTGGTAACGTCGTAGGAACACCAGTGCACTAGTTTTAAGTCTGTTGGCAGTTGATTGGGTCAAGAAAAGGATAGGACCTATGATTGACAAACCAAGGGAAATAACCCAATTCGGAGTTTCGCTTAAAACGGTCGACATCCTTTCGTCTGGCTCCACTACCCAAATCAAGAAAGTGCCACAAATTGCGTACTTAGATTTTGCAAGGTTTGTTGCTGACCCGGTTAATCCAGGTTGTGTGAATGTGCGCTCGAGGTGACAAGAGAGAAAGAGAGGAAAAAGTCACAGAGAAGCAACTGTGGGACTTACTTTGTTGATTTCTTCTAACCTCCCTTCTTGTTCAGCTTTCAGTAGACGGAGTGCTTTTCCTCCTGCCGGAAAAGTCGAGAGAAATCACCGACTGAACAAGTGCAGCAGATCAGATTTTTTTCCCCGCTCTCTTTCAACCCCAAATATGACATCCCATCGAGAAAAAAAAGAATCTTTTTCTTGAGAAGATTTCCCATCTCAAAGTCAAAAGAGGAGAGAGAAGGAAATAGCAAACCTGATCATCCTTTAAAGGAGTGGGAGGGGGGAGGGAGATTGAAACTGTGCCCCCTAAAAAAAAGACCCCCTCTGCATTCACCACAAGCAACTGTGTGTGTCCGGGAAGCAACTGGTGCGCTTTTGAAGTTCTCCAACACCACCGCTTGCACACTTGCACGCCCACAGACCCATGCAGGGACCCTTCCCCTCGCCCCACGTACCTTGGGGGGCATCGTTGAGCATCACAGACATGGTGGGATCCTGGTGGCCGGTCGTGGAGGGTGGGGGTGGGGGGATTGGCTGGAAGCTCTCTCTCTCTCTCTCTCTCCTAGCCCGCACGTTGTGTTGCTTTTCTCCCGTCTCCGCCACTGCCAAGCCAAGAGGGACTCGGACTTTTGTGCACTTAAAGCCAGCCCATTCCTCTTCAATGAAGCCATTCACAAGTCGGGTTGAGTGAGTGGCGGTTCCTCTGCTGGGATTGGGGGAGGAAGGCTTGGCCAGCGCCCCACGGCTGGGGCCTCCCTCCCCCTCCCTCTGCCGTTGCAAAGCAGGCTGGCAAGTTAACCCCTTCCTGGGTTATGCCAGGAATGCCTTGCTGCGGGCACTGATGGAGGCGCTTCGAGAGTTATAGTCACCAGGAACTTACTTTCACACAACGCAAGACGTGGGTTCCCCCAAGGGGGCCAAACAACCTTAGAACGAAGGAGAAACTTCATGACAGTGAGAACAATTAATCAGCGGAAGGGCTTGCCTGCAGAAGGTGTGGGTGCTCCATCCCTGGAGGTTTCTAAGCAGAGATCGGACAACCAGTTGTCTGGAATGGGAGAGGGTCTCCTGCCTGAGCAGGGGGTTGGACCAGATGACCTCCAAGATCCCTTCCAACTCTGTTATGCTGTTAACTTCCCCTTGCTCCGGGCTGTCTGTTTCCTAACTTGGCTGAAATAAAAATATGCTTTTGGGAAGTTCTACAATGCACAGGCTCGGTTTGCGGGGGGGGGGGGAGGTTTGTTGGTTGTGTGTTCACAAAATAGGCTCAGGCTAAGCCTAAGCAGTTGAGGAAGCTGCTTTCTGATATGGTGTGGTGACAACCGCTCCCCCCCTTATTTTTTTCCATGTCTTGTGTGATGACTGGTTCACACAACTTCCTAAGAGAGGAGTTAGGTCACACAACACTTGAGAAGGTGCCCTGCTGTGTTGATTAGGTGTAGATTGAGGTCTGAAGGCAGACACAAGAAAGGAAGAATGGATGGATGGATGGAAACAGGGAGGGAGGGAAAAAGAGAAAGAAGGAAGGAAGGAAAAAAAAGAAAGAGAAGGAATATAGAAAGGAAGGGAAGGAGGGAGGGATGTATGGGAAGAAAGGAAGATGACAGGAAAGAGGGAGGGAAGGAAAGACCCGAGAGAAGGAAGGGAGGAGAAAAGATATGAGAGATGGAGGAAAGAAAGAAAGAAGAAAAAATGAGAGAAATAGATAAAGAAAAATGAGAGAGGAAAAGAGAAAAGAAAGGACAGAAGGAAAGATAGACAAAAGAAAGAAAGATAAAAAGAAGGAAGAAGGAAGCAAGGAAAGAAGAAAGGAAGGAAAGAGAGAAAAGAAGGAAGAAAAGAGAGAAAGAAAGAAAGAAAGAAAGAAAGAAAGAAAGAAAGAAAGAAAGAAAGAAAGAAAGAAAGAAAGGAAAAGTTCATCCCTGTTCTATTCTGCTTTCGAATTTCCTGGGAATATTTTTTTGTTTGTTCAGAAATGCAACTCAGCAGGCATTGGCCAAGGCCCTTCCTGACCCCCACCCAACTTGGTTAAGCCAAGATTCTGAATCACCATCTGAACGGCCCAACGCAGCACTTATTATCAGCTGCATTCCTGGAGACCTCTGTCAACTTCGTCAAGGACGGAGAGAGCAGACACCGGTGTCTCCTCCACCCTGCCCATCACGTAGGTCCCCTGCAGATCCAGGAGCCGAATCAGGTTTTTCCTCTTCCCTCCCAAGTCCCTTTTTCTTTAAAGCTTTATTTTTCAATAAAGCTTTCCTTTATTGCAGCTGCCCAAAGAGTCGATAGCTGCTTGTGAAAGAGATCAAGAAGCTGGATACAGGCAGTCCTCAAGTTACTACAGTTCATTTAGCGACTGCTTGAATTTACAAGGGCACTGAAAAAAGGGACTGATGACCATTTTTTCACACTTACGACCGTTGCAGCATCCCCAGGGGTCACGTGATCCAAATTCAGAGGCTTGGCAACTGGCATGTACTTAGGACGGTTGCAGTGTCCCTTTGGGGGTCACGGGGTCCCCTTTTGCAACATTCTGACAAGCAAAGTCAATCAGGAAGCCACATTCACTTAACAACCGGGTTACTAACTTAACAACTGAAGATATAAATTTTCCTTTATGGTCTGATTGGTGTCAGCACACCCATCGGAGCCTCTAAATCATAGTTTAGGGATTACCACGTCAGGCCAACCCAACCCATCATGGCTCACAGCTAAATATAGTGTTATTAACCCAGCCTAAAATTAATCTTAAGGGAACGGTGTGGCTGTTAATTTGAACCACTTGGTATTCTTGCTGAGCAATTTTTGTCTAGTTCTTTCGGGAGCCAGCACCAAAGGCGTCATTTAAATATTTAAAATGTAAATCGATCGATTTATGCATGCGGGGAATTAGGATGTAAAGAGGATAATAATCCCTCTAGGGGTTAGATGGGCGTAATGTGGAGTTAGCCTTCCATTTGCTGATCCTTACAAATAAAATTCCAGAGTCCCGCCCAGGCTGGGGGAAAATAAATAAATAAGGCATTTGTAAACATTCCCACCGTCAGCTATAAGATCTCGTTGCAATTTTAAAGCAGAATCGAGGAGCTGGGGTTAAGAAAAGAGATAGATTAAAAGACATGTCCGTACAGTACATATCCTGTATTCTTAGAAATTCAGATAAAGCTTTCCCGATTATATGGATGAACGTTAACTGCAGAGTTTCTCTCTTAAGCCGAACTTTCCGTGCCAGCAAGCTAATGAATTCCAGATTGCTGAATGCGAGAAAGATTGGCCGGGCCAATGTTCAACAGGGAGAGAAGCGCTCACAGTTTGCATCATAAAGCATGGCAGGTTTGGGTCTTGGTTGGCCAAGGCGTATTTTCAGGACAAGAGATGGGTAAATATCAGAGTCTGGATCTGATATTTCACACGCTGTGTTCATGTCCGTTTCATCAATGTGGGTCTAGTCAATTTCATACGGTCAATTTCAGAGTTTTGAGTCTGGTCAATTTCATCACTGCGGCTCTGGTCAGTTTCCCAGCTAAGAGACATTGCTTGCGTTTGTTGTTGGTGTGTTTGTTTTTTAAGCTTGCCTTAAACAAGATAAATGAGAATTTCTCTTTAAATATTTCTCAGACTTCTGAACCAGAAGAACTGGAATCCATCACAAGCAAATGCTACATCTCTGCACCCGATTTACTCCCGATTTTCATTTTTTCTGTATTAGGGTTCAAATCTCTGCCAATATCTCAGAATCTTTTGTTTTTTTTAGCACCAGAGTCCAAAACCCCTTGGACTGAAAAGCTGGAATTCTCAGTAAATGGCTGTTTCAGGTTTCTAGTCCTCATGACGGCAGCAAATTTGGGAGATCTCCATTTCAGGGTTTGATTCTCACGGTGGGTTCGGCAGCCCAGAACGACAGAGGGTGCCCCAAGCTATTCTCTGCCCCTGACAAAGATGGCTCAGTCTGCCTCTTTTGCCAGTTGCATTCTGTGAACATTAAAAAAAAAAAAGGGTCTGTATTGATCCCCTCGGTGCCAGTCTTCAATCTACGCAATTTTGCAGGCATCCCCAGCCTCCTTTCAGCTCTAACAGCCGCTGGGCAGGCTCTGAAGAATGGCTTCTAGGTTCTGCTTGTCGCTCTGGATCTCCTCCAGGTCTTGTTCGAAGGCTTCCAGTGACGCCCGCTGCTGCTCCGCTTCCTGTTCCAAGATGCCCAGCGTCTGATTCAGGGCACCGGGTCCTGCCAGGCGCAGCCTCAAGTTTGCCAGCTGGACCTGGCTGGCATGGAGCACAGCCACAGACTGATCCAGGTTTCCTGGGGAAGCAGAACAGGGCATTGACACTAACCTCCATCAGCTCCGTCACAGCTCCAACATCAGCCCTGCTAGGTAGACCAGAC
>NW_015387340.1:22830-25278 GCF_001527695.2 Protobothrops mucrosquamatus
TGTTCCAAGATGCCCAGCGTCTGATTCAGGGCACCGGGTCCTGCCAGGCGCAGCCTCAAGTTTGCCAGCTGGACCTGGCTGGCATGGAGCACAGCCACAGACTGATCCAGGTTTCCTGGGGAAGCAGAACAGGGCATTGACACTAACCTCCATCAGCTCCGTCACAGCTCCAACATCAGCCCTGCTAGGTAGACCAGACTGGGAAATCAACTCCACAGGAACACTGGAACTATTCTGATTGAGTTTGGCTAGCATAACAATTCAAATTGTGCTGGACCTCGTCCCACCCCCACCCCTTATGTTATGAATGTTATCTCGTTACTCTTATTATTTTTCCTTTCATGCACTGTACACAAAGACTGTGTATTTTTTGGGGGGGGCTCAGTTGTTTTAATTGCCTCTTTTTGGGGGGTGCAGTGCAAATCAAGAACTGAATGCTTATCTCAAGCCCTGCCAGAAAAAATCAGGCTGACCTGTTTGATTTCTGCCTGCAGAGAGGCTATTGCAAAGGACCAACTGCAGATAGAAGGAAGAAAAATGGGCACATGAGCTAATTTTTTTCAATGTATTAATTAAAGCAGGCTGGGTTACAAAATCTTGGCGCTGGGAAACCACTGTTAAGGAAGCATCTAGGTTTGTTCCAAGGAAACTCAACCCAAAAGCGATTTATTTATTTTAAAAATCTTCACGGAAAGAAGAGTCTGCCCCCTAGTGGAGATGACTGGAAATCCTGAAAGCTCAACCAGGGAACAGGTGTGTTCCTTGCCAGGTAAAAACTAAATCCCACAGGTATGTTTGATCCACGCCCCCCCCTGCCTTGGATGCCTTTTAAGTCTTGTTACTAACTTACCAACTGCAGTGATTCGTTTAACAACTGTGACAAGAAAGGTTGTAAAATGGGGCAGTTAAGAAAGGTCTCGCTTAGCAACATAAATTTTGGACTCCATTGTGGTCGTAAGTCAAGGACTACCACTAATCACACAACAAGCAAGCTTGGTTTGGGGCTAATTGTGGTTAGTTCAACGTGGCCTTGGCTTGAGGACTCACCTAGCTTGGAGAGCAGATGCTTGAGGGCTTTAATGTCCACCTCCAAGGAGCGTTGGGCCTGTCGGAGGTCCTGGCCGAGCCCGGTCATCTCCACTACGACCTTCCAACAAGACAAGTCTCGTGTTAGTCTCCCCCAGTGGTCCCTCTCCTGATGTCATCCAGGTCGTGGTTGCCCCCAAAGTGCTTTTTCAAAAGGCCCCTGGACTTTGTTTTTCCTTGAAGACGTTTCTCTTCCCATCCAAGAAGCTTCCTCGGTTCTGACTGAACTGAACTTGAGTTTGAACTGAACTTCAGTCAGAACCGAAGAAGCTTCTTGGATGAGAAGTGAAACGTCTTCAAGGGAAAACAAAGTCCAGGGGCCTTTTGAAAAAGCACTTTGGGGACATCCCTGTCCTGATGCGTCTTAGAAAAAGGGACTGACCTCCTCAGGTTTTCCAAGCTGGACCCCAAGTTCTTTGGCCTTGTCTTCCTGTCTGGAGATCTCTGCCGTGGTAAGAGCAATTTTGGCAGACATTTTGCCAGCCTGTTTCCTCTCTTGCTTGGCCTGTCTCAGCACGTCTTCGGCTGCCTACAGAACAGAATAGTTAAAAACGAGAGGAAAATGAGTGCCCCGTTGGGGGATTTCAGAGAGATTAGCCACGCTATTTTCCTTGATCCCAAAATAGCCCTTTTCTTAGCTGCTTTTCCATTCCCCCTTTCTAGACGGGATTTCTTAGTGGTCTCCCATCCAAGAACTTACAAAGTCTAATTCTGCTTAGCTTTTTTCCTTAAAAAAAAAAAAGATTTTTATGAAACAAAGAAATAAAAGATGGACCACAGGAGAAAAAAACTCCCAACCGATACAACATTTGTTTGTGTGTATGCTGTTTCTTAGGATAATTCAAGGTCTAAATCATCCTCAAACCTCAAGAATGTTAAGATGTGTGGTGCTGGATTATTTATTTATTTATTTATTTATTTAATTTAATTTATATGCCGCCCTTCTCCCTGCGGGACTCAGGGCGGCGCACAACATATTTAAAACAAAACATAAATACATTCCCCCCCGATAAAACCGAATTAAATCAAATTTTAAAGTTGTGTCTCTGTCAAATTGCTAAAAAATAAACCCAGTATAAAATCCTCCCTAGGTCAGGTCCGCTTGCTGGAAGAGCCATGTCTTGAGGGCGCGACGGAAGGTAAGGAGATCCGGAATCATCCGAATCTCGGGGGGTAGTTCGTTCCAGAGGGTGGGGGCACCCACAGAGAAGGCCCTCCCCCTGGGGGTCGCCAGCCGACATTGCTTGGCCGACGGCACCCTGAGGAGACCCACTCTGTGGGAGCGTACCGGTCTGTGGGAGGGAATCTGCGGCAGAAGGCGGTCTCGGAGGTAACCGGGTCCTATGCCATGAAGCGCTTTAA